>NC_060180.1:76725478-76916381 GCF_021184085.1 Oncorhynchus gorbuscha | reverse complement strand
ACTATAGATCTTGATATTTAACTAGTCCTCTATAGAAACTATAGATCTTGGTATTTAACTAGTCCTCTATAGAAACTATAGATCTTGGTATTTAACTAGTCCTCTATAGATCTTGGTATTTAACTAGTCCTCTAGAAACTATAGATCTTGGTATTTAACTAGTCCTCTATAGAAACTATAGATCTTGGTATTTAACTAGTCCTCTATAGAAACTATAGATCTTGGTATTTAACTAGTCCTCTATAGAAACTATAGATCTTGGTATTTAACTAGTCCTCTATAGAAACTATAGTATTTAACTAGTCTTAGAAACTATAGATCTTTAACTAGTCCTCTATAGAAACTATAGATCTTGGTATTTAACTAGTCCTCTATAGAAACTATAGATCTTGGTATTTAACTAGTCCTCTATAGAAACTATAGATCTTGATATTTAACTAGTCCTCTATAGAAACTATAGATCTTGATATTTAACTAGTCCTCTATAGAAACTATAGATAGTATTTAACTAGTCCTCTCTTAGATCTTGGTATTTAACTAGTCCTCTATAGAAACTATAGATCTTGGTATTTTAGTCCTCTATAGAAACTATAGATCTTTATTTAACTAGTCCTCTCTATAGATCTTGATATTTAACTAGTCCTCTATAGAAACTATAGATCTTGATATTTAACTAGTCCTCTATAGAAACTATAGATCTTGATATTTAACTAGTCCTTTATAGATCTTGATATTTAACTAGTCCTCTGTAGAAACTATAGATCTTGGTATTTAACTAGTCCTCTATAGAAACTATAGATCTTGGTATTTTTAGACCTGTCCTATAGATCTTTAATCACCTGTAGGAATAAAAGATCAATTATACCAAGTTCTTAAAATAATTCATTTGTTGGAACTGATTATGGTTAGACAATTGATTCACTGATTATGGTTAGTCAATTGATTCACTGATTATGGTTAGTCAATTGATTCACTGATTATGGTTAGACAATTGATTCACTGATTATGGTTAGACAATTGATTCACTGATTATGGTTCAGACAATTGATTCACTGATTATGGTTAGACAATTGATTCACTGATTATGGTTAGACAATTGATTCACTGACTATGGTTAGACAATTGATTCACTGATTATGGTTAGTCAATTGATTCACTGATTATGGTTAGACACTGATTATGGTTAGACAATTGATTCACTGATTATGGTTAGACAATTGATTCACTGACTATGGTTAGACAATTGATTCACTGATTATGGTTGGACAATTGGTTAGTAAGACAATTGATTCACTGATTATGGTTAGACAATTGATTCACTGAGTATGGTTAGACAATTGATTCACTGAGTATGGTTAGACAATTGATTCACTGGTTATGGTTAGACAATTGATTCACTGGTTATGGTTCGGACAATTGATTCACTGATTATGGTTAGGACAATTGATTCACTGATTAGACAATTGATTCACTGATTATGGTTAGACAATTGATTCACTGATTATGGTTATGCCGTTGTTGTCCGACATCAAAGACTTGTGATAATGTCAGCATACGCTCTCTTTAATTGGGCCTTATTGGCCTGGGAAACATGCTGGATGTTTTATATTGCCGAAGCCACTGAAATGAACAAACTAAAACGTGGGAAGAAACAACTAAACATGAACACATTAACAGTGATAATGACACTCTTAAAGGATTAAGGTGTTTGAAACGTCATGTTATCAGCTGTGTTTTGGCAATGTGGAAATAGTTGTAGTAGGAATAGTAGTGGAAGATAAATAAACAGAGAAATATTGGTGGTATTTACAATGTTTGTGCTCCACTAGGTTGCCCTGTTTTCAAATCTTGCTGCTGTGACGCACATCGTGGTATTTCACCTAACATATATTGGAGTTTATCAATGTTAGCCTTGTTTAAAAATGTTTTTAAGATTAAATTTAAGATCTGTGGGAAATGCGTGTCTCTGATATGGTCGTACCTTTGGCAGGAGGTTAGGACGTGCAGCTCAGTTTCCAGCTCATTTTGTGCGGCAGCCTTTTTTCTCAAGAGCCAGGTCTGCCGATGTTGGCCTCTCTCAATAGCAAGGCTATGCTAATTTAATCTGTACAGGTTCATCTCTCTGTAGGTGAGGGCTTTGCGGTGGAATGCGTGGACATCTCTTCCATTTCGGTGGTTATTGAATTTAACAGCTCTTTTCTGGCGTTTTTGATAATTAGTGGGGGTAGTCCTAATTCTGCTCTGCATTGTTTTGGGGTTTTGCGTTGTACATGAAGGATATTTTGGGAGAATTCTGCATGCAGAGTCTCAATTGGGTGTTTGTCCCATTTGAGTGAATTCTTGGTTGGTGAGTGGACTCCAGACCTCACAACCATAGAAGGGAATGGATTCTAGAACTGATTTGAAATAGAAAGCCCTTCTTGCATTTTTGTCTCAGATCAGCTTTGTGGAAGTTACCTGTGGTATTGATCCCGAGGTAGGTATAATTATTAATGTGCTCTAGGGCAACAGTGTCTAGATGGAAATTGTATTTGTTGTCCTGGCAACTGGACCTTCACTATTGCAGGGAAACATTTTGTCCAGGAAGTTGTCTAGGAGGGATTGGATTTGTTGTTGTCCAATTTGTTTTTCCCCCTAATTGTTTGAATAGCATGTCTTTTCTTTCCAGCTTCAATAACCCATGGTTGAGTTCTGCTCTGTTACAAGTAGCCTGTGATGTTGCTGTGATCTGATATGGGTGTCAGTGGGCTGAATGTGAACGCTCGGAGAGACTCTGGGTTGAGGTCTGTGATAAAGTAGTCTACAGTACAACTGCCAAGAGATGAGCTGTAGGTGTACCTACCGTGGGAGTCACCTCAGCCTACCGTTGACTATTTATTTATTTATTTATTTTTTTATTTCACCTTTATTTAACCAGGTAGGCTAGTTGAGAACAAGTTCTCATTTGCAACTGCGACCTGGCCAAGATAAAGCATAGCAGTGTGAACAGACAACACAGAGTTACACATGGTAACTTCTGTAGCTCAGTTGGTAGAGCATGGCGCTTGTAACGCCAGGGTAGTGGGTTCGATCCCCGGGACCACCCATACATAGAATGTATGCACACATGACTGTAAGTCGCTTTGGATAAAAGCTTCTGCTAAATGGCATATATATTATTATTATCATATATTACATGGAATAAACAATTAACAAGTCAATAACACAGTAGAGAAAAGGGGAGTGATAAATAACCCTGGACTGATTAATGATCAGATGATCACATGTACAGGTAGAGATATTGGTGTGTAAAAGAGCAGAAAAGTAAGTAAATATAAACAGTATGGGGATGAGGTAGGTGAAAATGGGTGGGCTATTTACTAATAGACTATGTACAGCTGCAGCGATCGGTTAGCTGCTCAGATAGCTGATGTTTGAAGTTGGTGAGGGAGATAAAAGTCTCCAACTTCAGCGATTTTTGCAATTCGTTACAGTCACAGGCAGCAGAGTACTGGAACGAAAGGCGTCCGAATGAGATGTTGGCTTTAGGGCTTTAGGGATGATCAGTGAGATACACCTGCTGGAGCGCGTACTATGGACTGACCCAGTGTCCGACAGAGCTGGCGCAGCGGTCTAAGGCACTGCATCTCAGTGCAAGTAACGTCATCACAGTCCCTGGTTCAAATCCAGGCTGTGTTCCATAGGGCGGTGCACAATTGGCTCAGCGTCATCTGGGTTTGGCAGGGGGTAGGCCATCATTGTAAATACGAATTTGTTCGTAACAGACTTGCCTGGTTAAATATATAAAAGTAGTAGTGACCTGTTTTTGTTGGTTGTTGTGTGTAGGGGGGATATTTGGGAGGGAATGCTGTCACCTCCAGGTAGATGTTTTCCCCCTGTGTGCTGAGGGTGTCAGGTTCTGGTCCAGTTCTGGCATTTAGGTCGCCACAGACTAGTAAATGTCCATGAGCCTGGAAATGATTGATTTCCCCCTCCAGGATGGAGAAGCTGTCTTCATTAAAGTATGGGGATCCTAGTGGGGGGATATAGGTAGCACATAGGAGGACATTTTTCTCTGTTGAGATAATTAACTTGTTTATTTCTAACCAAATGTAAAATGCTCCTGTTTTGATTAATTGAATAGTGGGTTGTGTCTGCTTTATAGTCTCTTCCTTGTTTCACATCTGGTAGTGTGGTGGATGGGATTACCAGCTCTCTGTAACCTAGAGGGCAACCAGTGGGTCCGTCTCCTCTATACCACCCACCTGGTAGTGTGGTGGATGGGACTACCAGCTCTCTGTAACCTAGAGGGCAACCAGTGGGTCCGTCTCCTCTATACCACCCACCTGGTAGTGTGGTGGATGGGACTACCAGCTCTCTGTAACCTAGAGGGAAACCAGTGGGTCCGTCTCCTCTATACCACCCACCTGGTAGTGTGGTGGATGGGACTACCAGCTCTCTGTAACCTAGAGGGCAACCAGTGGGTCCGTCTCCTCTATACCACCCACCTGGTAGTGTGGTGGATGGGACTACCAGCTCTCTGTAACCTAGAGGGCAACCAGTGGGTCCGTCTCCTCTATACCACCCACCTGGTAGCTCTCTGTAACCTAGAGGGCAACCAGTGGGTTCGTCTCCTCTATACCACCCACCTGGTAGTATGGTGGATGGGACTACCAGCTCTCTGTAACCTAGAGGGCAACCAGTGGGTCCGTCTCCTCTATTCCACCCACCTGGTAGCTCTCTGTAACCTAGAGGGCAACCAGTGGGTCCGTCTCCTCTATACCACCCACCTGGTAGTGTGGTGGATGGGACTACCAGCTCTCTGTAACCTAGAGGACAACCAGCGTCTCCTCTATACCAGGTTTCTTATAGAATAACAATGTCTGTATTTCTGATTTATTTTGTGAAGTCCAGGTTCCTGCTCTTTAGGCCAAAGGCAGGTGACCTCTCTCTCACCCCTCTCTCCCCGTCCCCCCAACAGCGTATCAAGGAGGGCAGTGTGGTGGACAATGTGAAGGTGATCTCTGTTGGAGACCACATAGAGTGCATCAACGGGAAGAACATTGTGGGAACACGTCACTACGAGGTGGCTCGCATGCTGAAGGAGCTGCCTAAGGAGCAGAAGTTCACCCTGAAACTGGTGGAGCCGATGAAGGCCTTTGGTGAGTGGACAGGGGATGTTCAGTAAGCTACATTGGCGGCAAGTAGACTAGTGGTTAGTGGTTAGACTAGTAGTTAGTGGTTAGACTAGTAGTTAGTGGTTAGACTAGTAACCGAAAGGTCGCTAGATCGAATCCCTGACCTGACAAGGTAAAAATCTGTTGTTCTGCCCCTGAATAAGGCAGTTTAACCCACTGTTCCCTGATTGGCTGTCATGGTAAATAAGAATGTGTTCTTAACTGACTCCTAATTAAACAAAGATAAAATACAAATGATGAAATGTAGTAGTTGGTCGTTGGTGAGGGCATGGACCTCAGGTAGAAGGGTCTTCAACTTTGTAGGGTGTGCAGGCTTTTATTCTAGCCCAACAAGATGTTTAGATAAGTTGATCTGAAGCGTTTTATTTTGGTGCTGAACAGAGATGCTGGAGCCGAGGTCGAAGGGAGCCAAGCCGGCCAGTGAGAATAAGTTGGGGACAGGGAGAGGGACTCTGAGACTGCGCGCCAAAGGACCTGCTACTGTAGAGGAAGTGGTGAGTGTGGACATCTGGATCCCGCTGTCGCTAAGAGAAGGGGGGGTTCTCTCTCTCTCTCTCTCTCTGGTACTCACACTGGTTCTCTCTCTCTCTCTCTCTGGTACTCACACTGGTTCTCTCTCTCTCTCTCTCTGGTACTCACACTGGTTCTCTCTCTCTCTCTCTCTGGTACTCACACTGGTTCTCTCTCTCTCTCTCTCTCTGGTACTCACACTGGTTCTCTCTCTCTCTCTCTCTGGTACTCACACTGGTTCTCTCTCTCTCTCTCTCTGGTACTCACACTGGTTCTCTCTCTCTCTCTCTGGTACTCACACTGGTTCTCTCTCTCTCTCTCTCTCTGGTACTCACACTGGTTCTCTCTCTCTGGTACTCACACTGGTTCTCTCTCTCTCTCGCTCTCTGGTACTCACACTGGTTCTCTCTCTCTCTGGTACTCACACTGGTTCTCTCTCTCTCTCTGGTACTCACACTGGTTCTCTCTCTCTCTCTGGTACTCACTGGTTCTCTCTCTCTCTCTCTCTCTGGTACTCGCACTGTTTCTCTCTCTCTCTCTGGTACTCACACTGGTTCTCTCTCTCTCTCTCTCTCTGGTACACACTGGTTCTCTCTCTCTCTCTCTCTCTCTCTGGTACTCACACTGGTTCTCTCTCTCTCTCTCTCTCTCTGGTACTCACACTGGTTCGCTCTCTCTCTCTCTCTCTGGTTCTCTCTCTCTCTCTCTCTCTGGTACTCACACTGGTTCTCTCTCTCTCTGGTACTCACTGGTTCTCTCTCTCTCTCTCTCTCTGGTACTCACTGGTTCTCTCTCTCTCTCTCTCTCTCTCTGGTACTCACACTGGTTCTCTCTCTCTCTCTGGTCTCTCTCTGGTACTCTCTCTTTCTCTCTCTCTCTCTCTGGTACTCGCACTGTTCTCTCTCTCTCTCTCTCTCTGGTACTCGCACTGTTTCTCTCTCTCTCTCTCTGGTACTCACACTGTTTCTCCTTTCCAGCCGACAGAGTTTGAGGAGAAAGCAGTGAAGAAGGTGGATGACCTACTGGAGAGCTACATGGGTATCAGAGATACAGAACTGGGTGAGTTGATAAGCCTTTTAAATCCAGTTGGATTGGATTTCAGAAGCAGTGTAGGCATATCTAATTTACGTTAATGTCTAGACCGGAAAACACATTTGTTTACTAAACAGAAACATGTTGGTGTAACCGATGTGAAATGGCTAGCTAGTTAGCGTTGGTGTAACCGATGTGAAATGGCTAGCTAGTTAGCGGTGGTGTAACCGATGTGAAATGGCTAGCTAGTTAGCGGTGGTGTAACCGATGTGAAATGGCTAGCTAGTTAGCGGTGGTGTGAAAAGCTAGTTAGCGGTGGTGTAATGTGAAATGGCTAGCTAGTTAGCAGTGGTGTAACCGATGGTGTTGTTGGTGTGTGAAATTAGCTAGTTACTGGTTGAGGTGATACTGAGAAAACAACGACGCTGGACAGAGTGGAATCAGGTGTATCAAAAAGGCAGTTTATTGAGTCAAAGATATCTTGTCCTGCCGTTTATCGTGCACGGACCTAAGCAATGTGACTCTGTGAGAAGTCAGAATAATTAGGCTGCTCAGCCAGAGTTTACAGCAGAATGTATACACAGAATAATGTAGGTGGAGTCTCATCGTGTTGGTCTTCTGACTGGTCCTGAAGAGTTGGAGGCGGGCCTGCTCTAGCCAGAGCAGGAGCCCCATTAGTGCACAGGCACCCGACCAGTAGAGGGGGGTAGAGTGTGAGTGTACAGTGCTCATGAAATGTTTGTGTGTCAAGGAAATGTAAGATAGGGGGAACTAGCAGTGTCTGCTTTAGGCTCAGGTGTTTCCTCTTTATGCCGGAGTGCATGTAGGGTTAAATGTCAGTGAGATAGTTTGGCACTCTAAGCTCGTTAGTGTTGCACGCTGCTCTTTGTAGTTTACAGGGGAGTGAGTATATTTGCGTGATGGCAGCTGTGTGTCCTTCGGATAATCATGTTATTGCACACAGGCTCTAGACTTGACTGAGGACACTGGGCCCAGAGTTATCTGAGGGCATCCGGTTTAACCAGAGCTTTGGTCTGCTAGTAATGCTTGATATTAGATTATTTATATAACAGTGTTGGTGTAACCGATGTGAAATGGCTAGCTACTTAGCGGTGGTGTTGGTGTAACCGATGCGAAATGGCTAGCTACTTAGCGGTGGTGTTGGTGTAACCGATGTGAAATGGCTAGCTACTTAGCGGTGGTGTTGGTGTAACCGATGTGAAATGGCTAGCTCGTTAGCGTTGGTGTAACCGATGCGAAATGGCTAGCTCGTTAGCGGTGGTGTAACCGATGCGAAATGGCTAGCTAGTTAGCGGTGGTGTTGGTGTAACCGATGTGAAATGGCTAGCTAGTTAGCGGTGGTGTTGGTGTAACCGATGCGAAATGGCTAGCTAGTTAGCGGTGGTGTTGGTGTAACCGATGTGAAATGGCTAGCTAGTTAGCGGTGGTGCGCGCTATTAGCGTTTCAAATCGGTGAGGAGAGAGACGGAAGCTCCACTGTTACATTGGTCATGAAGGCAGTTCTAATCTGTGATAAATCCTCTCTCTCTCTAGCGGCAACCATGGTGGAGGTGGGTCGGGACAAGAAGAACCCTGATGAGTTTGCCATGGCTCTGGACGAGGCGCTCGGAGATTTTGCCTTCCCTGACGAGTTTGTGTTCGACGTCTGGGGCGCCATTGGAGATGCCAAACAGGGACGTCTTTAATGTTTTAACTGATTACCCAGATCACCTCGCCTGGTCCAAGACGGCACAAACACATCTGGGACCAGGCTACCAACCCCTGTTCCAGTGGACAAATATCAGCCAGTAGAGAATGAGGGGTGGGAATTAACAGGGACCTCACACGCATTGCGACTCCACACTGTGATTTTATTCCGATTTGATGTTCCGAACATATTGCTCACTAAATGTCTGCTGCAGAAGGACAAGCTAGAGAATGAGGAAATTAGTTTTAAATCAGTCATGGAAATATAAGTGGTCACTATGTTAAAATATGGAAAACAAACTATAGGATGGAAAATACCAGAATTTTGGCGCAGGTACATCCGACTAGCGCTAGCTAACACTACCTTTTGAAAATGAAAAATCGATACTTAGAGTCAAAGTATCTACATAATACGGTCCAAAATAATATTGTGATATGTAACTATCGATTCTATTAATATACACCCTCGAAGACAGAATCACGTATTGATCAGTCATGTCCCACTCAACCTAGTTCTCTGGAATGCATCCCAAATGAGCACCCTATTCCCTATATAGTGGTACTACTTTAGACCAGAGCCCTATTCCCTATATAGTGTACTACTATAGACCAGAGCCCTATTCCCTATATAGTGCACTACTATAGACCAGAGCCCTATTCCCTATATAGTGCACTACTATAGACCAGAGCCCTATTCCCTATATAGTGCATTACTATAGACCAGAGCCCTATTCCCTATATAGTGCACTACTATAGACCAGAGCCCTATTCCCTATATAGTGCACTACTTTAGACCAGAGCCCTATTCCCTATATAGTACACTACTATAGACCAGAGCCCTATTCCCTACATAGTACACTACTATAGACCAGAGCCCCATTCCCTACATAGTGCACTACTTGTCCTTTCCCACAGGTTACAAAGGGTACACACCTCTGATGTCTGAATCAGTCCTTCTAATAACTGGTGTGAATTGTAATGTACTAATGATCATCGTGGTGTTTTATATTTGTCTTCTAATGTTGCTGTGGAGTCTTTAAGCACCAGCAGAAACAGATGCTGTATGACCTTCATATGTTCCAACGTCTCAGATGTTTATTTAGAGCCTACAAAGAAATTAAATCGTTTTTATTCTAGCTATGGAGGGTGACCCCGACCCACCTAACATTCCTTCACTTTGTGGCATTTTGTTTTGTACAGGCTGCTTAGTATATAATTATCTTATAATAAATACTTATATTTGTTTATTTATTCGTTCAAATAAACATTTATTTTAAGCTGGAAAATGTTTTATTACAAATCTCAAGACCGACGATCGGAATTGACAGAAATCTTGAAAAGTGTCACTTCGTGGTCAATTGCAATTCAAAATGTCTGACACTGTCGAAAGAAACCACTGTAGATTGAATTGAATCGACACACTGAATTTGAATAGTAATTCATTCTTACTGTAGGCTGTGTATCGAGTTGTTTACTACTGAACACAGCTTCAGTGTTTTAGGGAAATACTTGAGGGATCACTGTTAGACAAAAAAATAAAATGTCCTATTCTCTAGCTGAGTGTTTTGTATTATTCATTAACTGCAGAGATATCATGCAGATTGAGCAGGAGAAGTTAGATACATGTTGTTTTCTGTATGTGGCTGAAATACACAGTCAGTGCGTGACTACGGCCGTATCAGAGGTTTAGCGTTACGGCGAGAGTCAAATGTAAAGGCGATGTCGCAAACCACCTCTTATTTCACGATCCAGATAAAATAGAGCCCAAAGTCGCTTTGGATAAAAGCATTTGCTAAATTTAGTAATTTCACACACATCCTTATCCAGAGCGACTTGCACGAGCATCGAAGTCGTCATATTGGTGTAGACAAATACTACATTAGCTTCCCCCAGAACATGCCACCCAGCACATTGCAGAACATGCCACCCAGCACATTGCAGAACATGCCACCCAGCACATTGCAGAACATGCCACCCAGCACATTGCAGAACATGCCACCCAGCACATTGCAGAACATGCCACCCAGCACATTGCAGAACATGCCACCCAGCACATTGCAGAACATGCCACCCAGCACATTGCAGAACATGCCACCCAGCACATTGCAGAACATGCCACCCAGCACATTGCAGAACATGCCACCCAGCACATTGCAGAACATGCCACCCAGCACATTGCAGAACATGCCACCCAGCACATTGCAGAACATGCCACCCAGCACATTGCAGAACATGCCACCCAGCACATTGCAGAACATGCCACCCAGCACATTGCAGAACATGCCACCCAGCACATTGCAGAACATGCCACCCAGCACATTGCAGAACATGCCACCCAGCACATTGCAGAACATGCCACCCAGCACATTGCAGAACATGCCACCCAGCACATTGCAGAACATGCCACCCAGCACATTGCAGAACATGCCACCCAGCACATTGCAGAACATGCCACCCAGCACATTGCAGAACATGCCACTCAGCAAATTTTATTAACACTTGGCTGTGTACATACATGTAAAAAAAAAAATACAGCATGACAAGACTTATCACATCTAGTGTTCCTTCTATTCTTCACAGAAAGCAGTTTGGTCTCGTCAGTCAGAATTATGAGCCGCTTGGGGGTCCACAATCATTTTTAGCAATTGAACATTTTGCCCCAGCTGGATTCAACATTTTATTGATATACTGATGAGGGGAAAAAAAGGAGATAGAATTCTAGGCCCCTTGTATACATTGACGGAGCGAGTGTTTCACGAATGAACAGTTGGAAGCACGTTAATGTGATAAGAGAACTCTTACCGTGTAAAGTGTGTGTTTTAAAATGCAGGACAGTTTATCGGTCCAGCTGTTCTGTTGATCAACTTCTACAGAGTTGTTATATGGCCTGTATTCAACCTCGAATTAAAATTTCGATATGTGGATGGATTAAATCAAAAGTTTTACCATTTAAAAACAAGTGTGTCAGGTGGATGGTTTGCTTTGGCTGACCAAGATGGGACTCCCATTCATTCACACTCTAGAGTACTATACAGTTGAAACGACTAGTGTTGATGGTCTTACAGATTGTGAGGTACTGAAACAAACGTAAAAACTTGTTATTTTATTTCTTAAAGAGTTGGTTTCTGGACAGTAACTTTCAACCGTTTTTAAGGGTGAGGAGAGAAAGTGGACGTATCAACCTAATGCACACTGATGGAAAAGAGAGCCCTGAAATGTACACCTGCTCACTTGTGTTTATAAAGCCTTCGGAGTGCAGTAAGCATGTGAACGAGTGGACACTTTGGGTAGAATTCTACAGCCTTCTCTCCCCACCTATCCTACCACCTTACAGCTCGTCTTCAATGTGGGTCCTGAAGGCATCTCCTGTCAACTTCTCCTGAGCTTGCTTCATAGCAGACAGAACTACAGACACACGGAGGGGAGGGGGGAAGCAGTCAGAAGATTGACCTAAGCAAGGAACTACAATGATTCAACCATCATCACCCAAACCTATAATATGTGATTCTCACCTTGGTCTGCGTTGCTGTAAAAGTACTTGTAGTTCGGGTTTCCGTTTTTGTTGGTGATCTCAGGGTGGACTTTACCACTGGGGTCTATGTGGTAGAAAGGAACAGGAATGGAGAGTGTAAACATGGGGGTTGGGAGCACAGAAAATTATGAATGAAAAAAACAACCATTTTAGTAGGCTCTCAAATAATAACTTATTATGGAGAGACCTAGGAACAGTATCCTGGGGATGTCTCCACCAGGACTGTAGGGGTTCTTACCTAGCAACTGTATCCTGGGGTTGTCTCCACCACCAGGACTGTAGGGGTTCTTACCTAGCAACAGTATCCTGGGGATGTCTCCACCACCAGGACTGTAGGGGTTCTTACCTAGCAACAGTATCCTGGGGATGTCTCCATCACCAGGGCTGTAGGGGTTCTCACCTAGCAACAGTATCCTGGGGATGTCTCCATCACCAGGGCTGTAGGGGTTCTCACCTAGCAACTGTATCCTGGGGATGTCTCCACCGCCAGGACTGTAGGGGTTCTTACCTAGCAACAGTATCCTGGGGATGTCTCCACCAGGACTGTAGGGGTTCTTACCTAGCAACAGTATCCTGGGGATGTCTCCACCACCAGGACTGTAGGGGTTCTTACCTAGCAACAGTATCCTGGGGATGTCTCCATCACCAGGGCTGTAGGGGTTCTCACCTAGCAACTGTATCCTGGGGATGTCTCCACCGCCAGGACTGTAGGGGTTCTTACCTAGCAACAGTATCCTGGGGATGTCTCCATCACCAGGGCTATAGGGGTTCTCACCTAGCAACAGTATCCTGGGGATGTCTCCACCACCAGGACTGTAGGGGTTCTTACCTAGCAACAGTATCCCGGGGATGTCTCCACCACCAGGACAGTAGGGGTTCTTACCTAGGGGACGTATCCACCAGGACAGTAGGGGTTCTTACCTAGGAACATTATCCTGGGGATGTATCCACCATCAGGACTGTATGCCTCATCTTTAGGCTCCTCCTCATCCTAACAACATAACATTTAGTGTTAATTCATATAAGTAGTGACCTAGGGACCTGTACTACAGTGTATTCAGACTATACCCTCTTGTTATGTTACAGCCTTATTCTAAAATGGATTAAGTATTTTTTCCCCTCTCAATCTACACACAGTACCCCCATGAAAATATATTTTCCACCTAGTATTTTCTACCCCCTTTTCGTGATATCCAAATTGGTAGGTACAGTCTTGTCCCTTCGCTGCAACTCCCATACGGATTCGGGATAGGCGAAGGTTAACAGCCCTGCGTTCTCCGAAACACGACCCTGCCCAGCCGCACTGCTTCTTGACACGCTGCTCTCTTAACCCCGAAGTCAACCGCACCAATGTGTCGGAGGAAACACAGTCCAACTGGCGACCGTGTCGGCGTGCATTGCGCCCGGCCCGCCACAGGAGTCGCTAGAGCGCGATGGGACAAGGACATCCAGGCCGGCCTAACCGGACGATGCTGGGCCAATGATGCGCCTCATGGGTCTCCCGGTCGGGGCCGCAACACAGCCTGGGATCGAACCCGGACCTGTAGTGATGACTCAAGCACTACCTTAAACCGCTGCACCACTCGGGAGGCTTGAAATATCACATTTACATAAGTACTCAGACCCTTTACTCAGAACTTTGTTGAAGCACCTTTGGGAGTGATTACAGCCTCCAGTCTTCTTGGGTTTGACGCTACAAGCTTGGTACACCTGTATTTGGGGAGTTTCTCCCATTCTTCTCTGCAGATCCTCTCAAGCTCTGTCAGGTTGGATGGGGAGTGTCGCTGCACAGCTATTTTCAAGTCTCTCCAGAGATATTTGATCGGGTTCAAGTCCAGGCTCTGGCTGCGACACTGAAGGACATTCAGAGACTTGTTTCCGAAGCCACTCCTGTGTTTTCTTGGCTGTGTGCTTAGGGTCGTTGTCCTGTTGGAAGGTGAACCTTCGCCCCAGTCTGAGGTCCTGAATGCTCTGGAGCAGGTTCTTGTCAAGGAGCTCTCTGTACTTTTCTCCGTTTACCTTTCCCACAATCCTTACTAGTCTCCCAGTCCCTGCAACTGAAAAACATTGCCACAGCTTGATGCTGCCATCACCGTGCTTCACCGTAGAGATGGTGCCAGGTTTCCTCCAGGCGTGACGTTTGGCATTCAGGCCAAAAGTTCAATCTTGGTTGCATCAGACCAGATAATCTTTTTCTCATGGTCAGAGTTCTTTAGGTGCCTTTTGGCGAACTCAAAGCGGGCTGTCCTGTGCCTTTTACTGAGGAATGGCTTCTGTCTGGCCACTCTACCATAAAAGCCTGATTGGTAGAGTGCTGCAGAGGTGAGTGTCCTTCTGGAACATTCTCCCATCTCCAGAGGAACTCTGGAGCTCTTTCAGTGTGACCGTAGGGTTCTTGGTCACCTCCCTGACCAAGGCCCTTCTCCCCCGATTGCCCAGTTTAGCTGGTTGGCCAGCTCTAGGAAGAGTTTTGGTGGTTCCAAACCTCTCCCATTTAAGAATGATGGAGGCCACTGTGTTCTTGGGGACCTTCAATGCTGCAGAAATGTTATGGTACCCTTCCCCAGATCTGTGCCTCGACACAATCCTGTCTCGGAGCTCTACGGACAACTCCTTCGACCTCATGGCTTGGTTTTTGCTCTGACATGCACTGTCAATTGTGGGACCTTTATACAGACAGGTGTGTGCCTTTCCAAATAATGTCCAATCAAGTTGTAGAAACATCTCAAGGATGATCAATGGAAACAGGATGCACCCGAGCTCAATTTCGAGTTTCATAGCAAAGGGTCTGAATACTGACGTAAATAAGGGATCTGTTAATTTTGTATACGTTTTAAAACAATTCTAAAAACCTGTTTTTGCTTTGTCATTGGGATATTGTGTGCAGATTGAAAAGGAAAAAAATAATTATTTAATACACAAGGCATTAATGTAACAAATGTGAAAAGTCAAGGGGTCTGAATACTTTCTGAATGCACTGTATATGTGGTTACTTTATAACAGCGTAACTTTTAGGACCCCTTTAGGTAGAAAATATTTTATTTGTCCTTTAGCCCTTTAGAAACACAAAGAATAACATTCATAAATGGCAACAATAACAAAGTTTTTTTTTAAATGTATCGTAAGGAATAAGCTTTTGAAGTGTCTGTCCTATATCTATATCTAGGAGAAATAAGAACGCTCAGGAAATATATATATTTTTGGGACATATTAAACCCCTAATTTTTGTTGGCACAATACTACCTTCATACTTCATTTGTTTAGTCGGGTTTATAGGAGTTACCTTCAGAAGAGTCTCGTGACACATGTGGGGGTCGTAGAGCAAAACAGAGAACAACATGGTGTTTGCGAGAGTCTCCCCTTTCCATAGAGTGGTCATACCGTTCAGATACTTTGGTGAGAAGACAGATTTTTTTTTTGGGGTGTCTCGTCGTCTGACAAACCACGGTTCTAACTCTGCCACCTTTCAACGCAGGTGTGGAAGGCGGATTGGGATGCAGCCCATGCACCAACAACACCTCTCTAGCTTAAACTGACAGATTTTGATGGCTATTTTTTAATTTTTTATTTTGCTACACAGTCCATTATCCTCACCTCCAGGTTGACCATGACAAAGTTGTGAGCCAGCTCAGAGATCTCCTTGGACTCGGCGAACTTGGGCTTCAGAGCTGGAGGCAGAAAACTGAACGTGATGATGGCTTCATTGTGCAAGGTAAATGTAAATCAGGTTATTATAAAAAAAAGAGGACGGCCTTTACCTTTGCAGGCTCCACACCAGGTTTTGTGAATGATAACCATCAGTGGAAGACCACTGTGAAGAGAATAAAAGTCATTGTGTTTAAAGTAAATGGCCACAAAACTCCAATGGTTCCATTCAATTGACATCTATCTTGTAAGAGATATATTCATTAGTCGGGACAAGAGGCAAAAAACATTTCTCGCACTGTAAACTTTAGACTCAAAACGAGTTTGCTTCCATTTGCTTCCTAGTGAACACAACCCCATTAACTCTTCCAGAGAAGTGTTTATATCAGAGGGTTACATATCCTCACCTGGCCTCTGCCTCCTTCTTCCCATCGTCCAGACTCCTCCAGTGGATGCTGTCTCCGAACCCTGGGAGGAGAATCACATTCGACAGTGTCAAGTTATTGTGTCAGGCTGTCAGCTGTTTACGTAACTGGTTAACGAGGACACGGGGTGGGTCTTTTATCTTCGCTGAAAGAAACGAGGGGATCTTTGCTGGGAACTCAACACAGTGACTCTTGCATGCTTTGTTCCCGGTAACTTGATTTTACTATGCTGATAATGACTGCAGGTTGGTTTGTGTACTATGAACATTGTAGCCAAACTAACTAGGTCTCAGATAAAGTTTCCATTTAAAAATTATACTTTGTTGATATAGATACATGGTGAAATTAAGAGAGTGCCTGACCTCACTAATGCTCGTGGCTGAATGGAAGCAAGTCCCCACGACAAGTGGAAAGCCTTCCCAGAAGAGTGGAGGCTGTTATCGCAGCAATGTTCCAACATCTAGTGGAAAGCCTTCCCAGAAGAGTGGAGGCTGTTATAGCAGCAATGTTCCAACATCTAGTGGAAAGCCTTCCCAGAAGAGTGGAGGCTGTTATAGCAGCAATGTTCCTACATCTAGTGGAAAGCCTTCAAAGAAGAGTGGAGGCTGTTGTAGCAGCAATGTTCCTACATCTAGTGGAAAGCCTTCCCAGAAGAGTGGAGGCTGTTATAGCAGCAATGTTCCTACATCTAGTGGAAAGCCTTCCCAGAAGAGTGGAGGTTGTTATAGCAGCAATGTTCCAACATCTAGTGGAAAGCCTTCCCAGAAGAGTGGAGGTTGTTATAGCAGCAATGTTCCTACATCTAGTGGAAAGCCTTCCCAGAAGAGTGGAGGCTGTTATAGCAGCAATGTTCCTACATCTAGTGGAAAGCCTTCCCAGAAGAGTGGAGGCTGTTATAGCAGCAAAGAGGGGGGACCAACTCCATATTAATACCTATGATGTTGGACAAGCAGGTGTCCACATACTTTTGGTCATGCAGTGAATATCTTCCATGGCAAATATAAACCCGAAGCAGAAGAGGTCTTTGGTCCTTTAAAAACCTGCTGTATGTCAAATATTAGGCGCTTTAGCGTGGAAAATAAATACGTGACAACAGATTGACGTTTTGTTTTCTTAGAGAAGTCAAGTCCGCTTGGTGTTGTCTTCCTTGCCACGATACTAGTATCACCCCGGCACTAATCAATAACACACTGAGTAACATAGCACACCATTGCTTTCATAGTCTTGGGGGGAGGAGACAACGAGAGAAGAGAAGGATGTAGACCATTTGAGGCCAATGAACAGAAGAGAAGCAGACGAGACTCCAACCTGACTGCTGGAAGCACAAGAGAAACAACTTGGTGAGTAGACACACACACACACACACAGCCTCTTGCATGGTGTTTGTTTCAATACTTGACCCTTGGAACTTTCGCAAACATGAATCTCTACCGTCTCCCTTACAGGTTTCACAGGGGAACTATGAGGCACAGACACAGGGGAACTATGAGGCACAGACACAGGGGAGAGGAATGAGGCAGATGACAGGAGAGAAGAGGTGGCGTTGGCCAGGAGATGAAGACCCTGAGCCGAGGACACACACACGTTAGAGCCAGCCCCCACTAAGGAAATAAATAGGCCATGGTGGCGAAGTAATTACAACATAGCAATTAAACACTGGAATGGTAGATCGGCAGAAGATGAATGTGCAGGTAGAGATACTGGGGTGCAAAGGAGCTAAATAAATAAATAGATAAATACCAGTATGGGAATGAGGTAGATAGATAGGTGGGCTGTCTACAGATGGGCTGTGTACAGGTGCAGTGATCTGTGAGCTGCTCTGGCAGCTGGTGCTTAAAGCTAGTGAGGGAGATGTGAGTCTCCAGCTTCAGAGATTTTTGCAATTCGTTCCAGTCATTGGCAGCAGAGAACTGGAAGGAAAGACAACCAAAGGAGGAATTGTCTTTGGGGGTGACCAGTGAGATATACCTGCTGGAGCGCGCGCTAAGAGTGGGTGCTGCTATGGTGATCAGTGAGCTGAGATCAGACAGGGCTTTACCTAGCAGAGACTTGTAGATGACCTGAAGCCAGTGGGTTTGGCGACGAGTATGAAGCGAGGGCCAACCAACGAGAGCATACAGGTCGCAATGGTGGGTAGTATATGGGGCTTTGGTGACAAACGGATGGCACTGTGATAGACTGCATGAAGAAGATAAATTAAGATAGTCACTAGTGACTGACAGAATACCATATCCAATTCACACCTTATAAACAACATGCATGACTACAACATGACTTAATGCTATACAGGACCATTCAGCAGGACAATACAACATGACTGACTTAATGCCATACAGGACCATTCAGGACAATACAACATGACTGACTTTTAAAAAAACAATTATTTCACATTTATTTAACCAGGTAGGCAAGTTGAGAACAAGTTCTCATTTACAACTGCGACCTGGCCAAGATAAAGCAAAGCAGTTCGACACAAACAACACAGAGTTACACATGGAATAAACAAAACATACAGTCAATAATACAGTATAAACAAGTCTATATACAATGTGAGCAAATGAGGTGAGATAAGGGAGGTAAAGGCAAAAAAGGCCATGGTGGCAAAGTAAATACAATATAGCAAGTAAAACACTGGAATGGTAGTTTTGCAATGGAAGAATGTGCAAAGTAGAAATAAAAATAATGGGGTGCAAAGGAGCAAAATAAATAAATTAATTAAATACAGTTGGGAAAGAGGTAGTTGTTTAGGCTAAATTATAGGTGGGCTATGTACAGGTGCAGTAATCTGTGAGCTGCTCTGACAGTTGGTGCTTAAAGCTAGTGAGGGAGATAAGTGTTTCCAGTTTCAGAGATTTTTGTAGTTCGTTCCAGTCATTGACATCAGAGAACTGGAAGGAGAGGCGGCCAAAGAAAGAATTGGTTTTGGGGGTGACTAGAGAGATATACCTGCTGGAGCGCGTGCTACAGGTGGGTGCTGCTATGGTGACCAGCGAGCTGAGATAAGGGGGGACTTTACCTAGCAGGGTCTTGTAGATGACATGGAGCCAGTGGGTTTGGCGACGAGTATGAAGCGAGGCTATTTTGTAAATGACATCGCCAAAGTCGAGGATTGGTAGGATGGTCAGTTTTACAAGGGTATGTTTGGCAGCATGAGTGAAGGATGCTTTGTTGCGAAATAGGAAGCCAATTCTAGATTTAACTTTAGATTGGAGATGTTTGATATGGGTCTGGAAGGAGAGTTTACAGTCTAACCAGAGAGTTTACAGTCTAACCAGACACCTAAGTAGTTGTAGTTGTCCACGTATTCTAAGTCAGAGCCGTCCAGAGTAGTGATGTTGGACAGGTGGGTAGGTGCAGGTAGCGATCGGTTGAATACATCATACAACATGACTGACTATATTTGAGATCATTAGGGGTTCCACCGCACCTGTACTACAAACCTCAGCACCGTCATCTTCAGTACAGGGCTACAACGAACTGGAATACCTCTAAACAGTTAAACAATGTAATACCCATAGAATTGTGTACCATACACTTCTACAATTGGAGTGTAGAGTAAGATTCCGTCCGTCGTCTGGCCCGCTCCAACTTCGCTCCAGCAACGCTCACTTCACCAGTTCATGGCATGCATTTGTAGTCTACTTGTGCGCTACTAATAGCCCCCCTTGAGTTCGCTAAATATTTTCATAAATAAACTGATTTTTTTTTTTTAAACACACGGGTGCTAAATCAAGGTGACTTACAAAGACAAGGACAAATAGCAAGAGGGTGATGTCGTGTCCATTAGAGGTCGACCGATTTAATCTGAATGCCCAATTAAAAATAGGGCAGATTTCAAGTTTTCATAACAATAGGAAATCGGTATTTTTGGGCACCGATTTGCCGATTTTTATTTTATTTTATACCTTTATTTAACTAGGCAAGTCAGTTAAGAACACATTCTTATTTTCAATGACGGCCTAGGAACGGTGGGTTAACTGCCTCGTTCAGGGGCAGAACGACAGATGTTCACCTTGTCAGCTCGGGGGAACCAATCTTGCAACCTTACAGTTAACTAGTCCAACGCAATAACGACCTGCTTCTCTCTCGTTGCACTCCACAAGGAGTCTGCCTGTTACGCGAATGCAGTAAGCCAAGGTAAGTTGCTAGCTAGCATTAAACTTATCTTATAAAAAAAACAATCAATCATAATCACTAGTCAACTACACATGGTTGATATTACTAGATATTATCTAGCGTGTCCTGCGTTGCATATAATCTGACTGAGCATACAAGTATCTGAGCGGTGGTAGGCAGAAGCAGGCGCGTAAACATTCATTCAAACGTTTTGCCAGCAGCTCTTCGTTGTGCGTCAAGCATTGCGCTGTTTATGACTTCAAGCCTATCAACTCCCGAGATGAGGCTGGTGTAACCAAAGTGAAATGGCTAGCTAGTTAGCGCGCGCTAATAGCATTTCAAACGTCACTCACTCTGAGCCTTCTAGTAGTTGTTCCCCTTGCTCTGCATGGGTAACGCTGCTTCGAAGGTGGCTGTTGTCGTTGTGTTGCTGGTTCGAGCCCAGGTAGGAGCGAGGAGAGGGACGGAAGCTATACTGTTACACTGGCAATACTAAAGTGCCTATAAGAACATCCAATAGTCAAAGGCTAATGAAATACAAATGGTATAGAGGGAAATAGTCCTATAATAACTACAACCTAAAACTTCTTACCTGGCAATATTGAAGACTCGTGTTAAAAGGAACCACCAGCTTTCATAGGTTCTCATGTTCTGAGCAAGGAACTTAAACGTTAGCTTTCTTACATGGCACATATTGCACTTTTACTTTCTTCTCCAACACTTTGAACATGTGTCATTATTTACTTGAGACTAAATTGATTTTATTTATGTATTATATTAAGTTAAAATAAATAAAATATCGTCCGATTGATCGGTATCGCCTTTTTTTTGGGGGGGGGGGGTCCTCCAATAATCGGTATCGGCGTTGAAAAATCTTAATCGGTCGACCTCTAGTGTCCATACAACATTGCAAGTGATGTCGTGTCCACAACTAAAATAACCATAGTTGAATCTGAAAAGACACGTATCCTGAACACACGATGGTGTACTTCTTACAAGCACATGCTAGAAGAACGAGGTGGGTATATAACTAAGTGTGTCATTGTAGCAAAGTATTTATAACCTTTAAAAAAAAATCTGATATCTTAAAACGTTTCGTTCATTTTCCGTTCTATTATCTATACAATATGGTATAATTTATTTTGGCCCAATGGGTCTGGCATATTCCCACATTCAAGGAGCTTTTCTTTTGATTGAGTTATTTTGCCTAAAAAAAACTTTAGGCCTACCTACAGAAGTATTTTTTTTTTTAAATAACTCTGCCCAGCCTGACAAGCGCAGCCAAAAGGGTGTTTAGCATCCCTAGTGGGTCTACAGTCAGGAGAGGATATTCTCTGCTCTACCATCCCATCCCTAGTGGGTCTACAGTCAGGAGAGGATATTCTCTGCTCTACCATCCAATCCCTAGTGGGTCTACATTTACATTTACATTTAAGTCATTTAGCAGACGCTCTTATCCAGAGCGACTTACAACAGTCAGGAGAGGATATTCTCTGCTCTACCATCCAATCCCTAGTGGGTCTACAGTCAGGAGAGGATATTCTCTGCTCTACCATCCCATCCCTAGTGGGTCTACAGTCAGGAGAGGATATTCTCTGCTCTACCATCCAATCCCTAGTGGGTCTACAGTCAGGAGAGGATATTCTCTGCTCTACCATCCAATCCCTAGTGGGTCTACAGTCAGGAGAGGATATTCTCTGCTCTACCATCCCATCCCTAGTGGGTCTACAGTCAGGAGAGGATATTCTCTGCTCTACCATCCAATCCCTAGTGGGTCTACAGTCAGGAGAGGATATTCTCTGCTCTACCATCCCATCCCTAGTGGGTCTACAGTCAGGAGAGGATATTCTCTGCTCTACCATCCAATCCCTAGTGGGTCTACAGTCAGGAGAGGATATTCTCTGCTCTACCATCCAATCCCTAGTGGGTCTACAGTCAGGAGAGGATATTCTCTGCTCTACCATCCATCCCTAGTGGGTCTACAGTCAGGAGAGGATATTCTCTGCTCTACCATCCAATCCCTAGTGGGTCTACAGTCAGGAGAGGATATTATCTGCTCTTACCATCCAATCCCTAGTGGGTCTACAGTCAGGAGAGGATATTCTCTGCTCTACCATCCAATCCCTAGTGGGTCTACAGTCAGGAGAGGATATTCTCTGCTCTACCATCCAATCCCTAGTGGGTCTACAGTCAGGAGAGGATATTCTCTGCTCTACCATCCAATCCCTAGTGGGTCTACAGTCAGGAGAGGATATTCTCTGCTCTACCATCCCATCCCTAGTGGGTCTACAGTCAGGAGAGGATATTCTCTGCTCTACCATCCAATCCCTAGTGGGTCTACAGTCAGGAGAGGATATTCTCTGCTCTACCATCCAATCCCTAGTGGGTCTACAGTCAGGAGAGGATATTCTCTGCTCTACCATCCAATCCCTAGTGGGTCTACAGTCAGGAGAGGATATTCTCTGCTCTACCATCCCATGAGCCTGAAGGCACAAACTGACCAAACTCGTGTTTATAAAAATGAATTAAAATGAGCACTAAATTACATTGGAGTTTAATTTGTATTTAATTCCAAGTAAATCACAGACTATATGCGCAATGCATAGATTATTTAATGTAACTAAAATGTTTAAATGCTGAGCACTTTGTGCGAAACGGCCTAGTGTGTCACACTCGCAAATGCTTCTCAATGTATTTCTTTGAAGGCTATAGCCTTGAAATAAATCGAATTTTAAAATAAATTTCTACACCTGGCTTATTTCGCATCTTTATATGCTGTTTAATATTATGTACAATACAGCTCAACTTTTAATAATGACTTGATTGTTTTAATGCTCATCTTTAAGAAGCATTATCTAACGTTTGAAAATCGCCTCATCTGACTACTGCGTTCCGTCGCCTTGGTAACGTGTCATTCCGTCGCCTTGGTAACGTGTCATTCCGTCGCCTTGGTAACGTGTCATCAACGAATACACATTAAATATGGTTAGTCTGACAGGCAGCCCAGATGCATGTACAATGCATGTCTAGTAGCCTCATTGAGAAAGTTTTCATTTTGACAACGAAATTAAGTGACTTTTTTTCATTTTTAAAAGGCTATCCTGTTAAGAGACTAGCCAGGTAAACATGGCATGTGTACTGTGCATCTTCGCTAGCTAGGTAGTGCAAAACCATGGCAAGCTTGTCTGTCATTTATGGATATTTTAGTAACTAGTGGACATTAGCAGGACCACTTGCTACAGTGCAGGATTTGACTATAGATTTCACACTGGACATTGGCAGCATCATTTAGTAAGTCTCACGACTAGCTGGGATTGATTGAATAGGAGTGGACACTTAACTCTACATGTCTGTTGCTAATGCTTTCAGAACAAACACGTTCACCTGCGGGATCGTCCAAGACCAGCCACCCGGACAGCTGATCAAACTGTGGGTTTGCACCACCTTAGTCTCGGGGTGCTTGTCGTCACCGAGGTCTTGACCTGACTGCAGTTCTGTGTCTTAACTGATTTCAGCGGGCAAATGCACACCTTCGATGGCCACTGGCACGCTGGAGAAGTGTGCTCTTCACAGATGAATCCTGGTTTCAAACTGTACCAACACGCACAGCTGCATTTTATTGATGGCAATTTGAATCCCGTGATGAGATCCCGAGGAAAATTGTCGTTCCATTCATCCACCGCCATCACCTCATGTGTCAGCATGATAATGCACGGCCCCATGTCGCAAGGATCTGTACACAATTCCTGGAAGCTGAAAATGTCCCAGTTCTTCCGTGGCCTGCATCCTCACCAGACATGTTACCCATTGAGCATGTTTGGGATGCTCTGGATCAACGTGTACGACGGTGTTCCAGTTCCTCCATACTCACCAGACATGTTACCCATTGAGCATGTTTGGGATGCTCTGGATCAACATGTACGACGGTGTGTTCCAGATCCCGCCAATATCCAGCTACTTCACACAGCCATTGAAGAGGACTGGGACAACATTCCACAGCCATTGAAGAGGACTGGGACAACATTCCACAGGCCACAATCAACAGCCTGATCAACTCTACGTGAAGGAGATGTGTCGCGCTGCATGAGGCAAATGGTCACACCAGATACTGACTGGTTCTTGTTTAAGTTATCTGTATTCCCAGTCATGTGAAATCCATAGATTAGGACCTAATGAATTTATTTCAATTGACTGATTTCCTCATATGAACTGTAACTCGTTGAAATTGTTGCGTTTATATTTTTTGTTCAGTGTAAAAATGTGAGTCACACTGCCAAGTCAAACAGGGGGGATCCCGAGTGGCGCAGCGGTCTAAGGCACTGCATCTCAGTGCTATAGGCATCACTACAGACCCTGGTTTGATTCCAAGCTGTTTCACAACCACCCGTGATTGGGAGTCCCATACATAGGGCATCACACAATTGGCCCAGCGTTATCTGGGTTTGGCCGGGGTAGGCCGTCATCGTAAATAAGAATTAGTTCTTAACTGACTTGCCTGGTTAAATGGTTACGGTTCCCTGCCATGATCTTCATGTCACGGTGCTTGTTTATGGACAACAGACAGACAGAGTGGACTACTTGTGTTAATAAGCCAATATTGCGTCTCTCTGTGTGTAAACGGAAGACTGACACCACAAACGTGTCGTCACTGAAAAATACTGTATTAAAAATGGGTTTCAAAACAGTGTATTTAGCATTTGTGAAATTATTTTGATGTGATATGGACAAAGTAGAGGGCTTTATGTTTTTAGAGCCGTACCTTAATTAGGAATCGATTCACGTTTAGAAATTAGTATTTGCCTCGAAACGCAACAGGTAAGATCCTTGGACTATAAGCAGTAACATTAGGATCCTTCTGTCCATTATTGGACTGATTAATCAGGCTGTAATAGCCAATTAATTGATATATAAAAGCCAGAAAGTAAAATGGTGTATATGCTCATTACAAGCCATAATGTTTAATAAAATGACATTTTAAAAACACACTCTACCGGTTGTCTTTGCGGTGTGTCCAACTGCTCAACACTTATTTTTTTAATATCCTCCCCTGATTCCAAATATAACATTGTCATGGCATGCTTGGTTCAATAGCTATTGATGAGAGAATATTGTATATAAAACGAACTTTACCAAATCATATACAGTACCTCCCTACCAGCTCTCTAAAAAGTCAGGTAAACAATACATTCCTGTGGATATTTTATGTCAAATTTCGAGCAGCTGAAGGACAAACAGTTCAGACAACTGGTAGAGTACATTTGTATGTAATTTTATTCAACATTCTGGCTTGTTAGGAACATTTACAAGATTTTGCAGGCATTAGTCTGTATACCAATTAAGGCTGTATACCAATTCATTGTTTCAATTTTCGAAGTCACGTGAAATGCGGTTCTTGGAGCTTTAAACCCAATAACAATGTAATACCTAAAATAAATGTCTATTACTACAGCATGATTAATCAGATTACCACACCCAATGAGAGAGACATAGGTGAGGTTTGTTTGCAATATACAGGTAGCCGATGGGCGAGACATTGTGTCGTCGACGACACAAAGCTGATAAAGCTTTAAAAGTTAGATAACTCAAACTGGGTTGTTACTATTTACCACAGCCACAAAGAATTGGCTCTATCGTCAAAATAAAATCCTGTAAACAAACATTCGTTTTAGTCTTAATTTAAGATATAATTTGGCATAAGGTTAGCAGTGTGGTTAAGGTTTGGTTCAAAATAAGATTTTAGTTAGATACATGTTCAACATAGGCGGAGTTTAGACATAAGTATGACTTTGTGGATGTGGTAACTAGTGACGACCCTCAAACAGCTAGCAAAAGCAAGAATCTTGTTAGCATGACCTGAAGATTGTTACAATAAGGTTAGTTTTCAGAGCTGCCACCGAAGCTACATTTGACTGTCTTACCTCTCGCATTCGCCTCAGCTGCAACCTTCTGAATATGAGTCAGAGAAAATAAAACATAAGAGGACAACAAAGCGATGTTGACAAGAGGGGACTGCATATTTGTAGCGGTGTCGGCCTTTCTTCCAACAAACTAAGAGCGCGCACGGTGAAATTACACCGGAAGTGATGTTCGGTTGGACAGGAAAAAGGGTTTCCACCAGTTACCATAGCAAAAATCTAAATTGGCTATAAAAAATATATATTTTGTGTAGCATTTTGGCTTTTAAGGGTAGGCTTGGACATAAAGTCAACCGTTTGTTAGGATTAGGTTGAAAATAATATTTTGATTGTAAAAAAAAATAAAAAAATAGGCGGGTTTATGACTTTGTGGCTGTGTTAACTAGTGACGAACAGGAAAAAGTGAGTTGAAGTGGAGCGGTTCGAACTTCAAAATACAAGTCCTCGTTTCTTCTTTGTACAGTCTGCAGTGCCTTCAGGAAGTATTCATTCACCTTGTCTTAGTTCAAAAATGTTTGTGTTATAGTCTAAATTCAAAACGGATTCGATATTTAAAAAAAATCTCACCCGTCTACACACAATAACCCACAATGTTCAGGCCAAAAAAGACTCCAGTCACAAACTGTTCTCTCTGCTACCGCACGGCAAGCGGTACCGGAGCGAGTGCCCAGTTTCGGCCCAAAAGGCTCCTTAACAGCTTCTACCCCCAAGCCATAAAACTGCTGAACAATTAATAAAATTTCCACCCGGGCTATTTACATTGACCCTCCCTCCTCCCTTTTGTTTTTACACTGCTGCTTCTCGCTGTTAATTATCTATGCCTTACCCCTACCTATATGTACAAATTACCTCGACTAACCTGTACCCCCGCACATTGACTCGGTACCGGTATATTATAGCCTCATTATTGTTATTCTATTGTGTTACTATTTTTTATTTTTTATTCTTCGTTAGTTTATTTAGGAACTTAACTTAACTTCTTAACTGTTGTCTAAAAACTGCATTGCTGGTTAAGGGCGTGTAAGTAAGCATTGCTGGTTAAGGGCGTGTAAGTAAGCATTTCACGGTTAGGGCTACGCTTGTTGTATTCAGCGCACGTGACAAATACAATTGGATTCGATTGGCAAAGTGAAAACATGTTTTTAGAAATTTTAGCTAATTTATTGAAAATAACTTACAGAAACATATAATTTAAATAACTATTCACATTTACATTTTTACATTTTAGTCACTTGGCAGACACTCTAGTCCAGAGCGATTTACAGTTTGTATATTCATGTTAAGATATTCAGTTGAAGTCGGACATTTACATACACTTAGGTTGGAGTCATTAAAACTCGTTTTTCAACCACTCCACAAATGTCTTGTTAACAAACTATAGTTTTGGCAAGTCGGTTAGGACATCTACCTTGTGCATGACACAAGTAATTTTTCCAACAATTGTTTACAGACAGATTATTTCACTTATAATTCACTGTATCACAATTCCAGTGAGTCAGAAGTTTACATACACTAAGTTGACTGTGCCTTTAAACAGCTTGGAAAATGTCAGAAAATTATATCATGGCTTTAGAAGCTTCTGAAAGGCTAATTGACATGATTTGAGTCAATTGGAGGTGTACCTGTGGATGTATTTCAAGGCCTACCTTCAAACTTCAAAGTACCTCTTTGCTTGACATCATGGGAAAATCAAAAGAAAACAGCCAAGACCTCAGAAAAAAAAGGTATATCTCCACAAGTCTGGTTCATCCTTGGGATCAATTTCCAAATGCCTGAAGGTTTCACGTTCATCTGTACAAACAATAGTACGCAAGTATAAACACCATGGGACCACGCAGCCATCATACTGCTCGGACGGAGACGCGTTCTGTCTCCTAGACATGAACATACTTTGGTGTGAAAAGTGCAAATCAATCCCAGAACAACAGCAAAGGACCTTGTGAAGATGCTGGAGGAAACCGGTACAAAAGTATCTATATCCACAGTAAAACAAGTCCTATATTGACATAACCTGAAAGGCCGCTCAGCAAGGAAGAAGCCACTGCTCCAAAACCACCATAAAAAAAGCCAGACTACGGTTTGCAACTGCACATGGGGACAAAGATTATATTTTTTGAAGAAATGTCCTCTGGTCTGATAAAACAAAAATAGAACTGTTTGGACATCCACTGGATGTCATAAGGTGAATGCACCAATTTGTAAGTCGCTCTGGATAAGAGCGTCTGCTAAATGACTTAAATGTAATGTAAATGTATAATGATCATCGTTATGTTAGGAGGAAAAAGGGGGAGGCTTGAATGCCGAAGAATACCATCCTGACTGTGAAGCACGGGGGTGGCAGCATCATGTTGTGGGGGTGCTTTGCTGAAGGAGGAACTTGTGTACTTCACAAAATAGATGGCTTCATGAGGCAGGAAAATTATGTGGATATATTGAAGCAACATCTCAAGACATCAGTCAGGAAGTTAAAGCTTGGTCGCAAATGGGTCTTCCAAATGGACAATGACCCCAAGCATACTTCCAAAGTTGTGGCAAAATGGATTAAGGACAAAAAGTCAAGGTATTGGAGTGGCCATCACTAAGCCGTAACTTCAATCCCATAGAACATTTGTGGGTAGAACTGAAACCCGTGTGCGAGCAAGGAGGCTCACAAACCTGACTAAGTTACACCAGCACTGTCAGGAAGAATGGGTTAAAATTCACCTGACTTATAGTGGGAAGCTTGTGGAAGGCTACCCAAAATGTTTGACCCAAGTTAAACAATGAAAAAGCTGAAATAAATCATTCTCTCTACTATTATTCTGCCATTTCACATTCTTAAAATAAAGTGGTGATCCTAACTGACCTAAGATGGAATTTTTACTAGGATTAAATGTCAGGAATTGTGAAAAACAGTTTAAATCAAATTGTATTGGTCACATACACATGGTTAGCAGATGTTAATGCAAGTGGAGCGAAATGCTTATGCTCCTAGTTCCGACAATGCAGTAATAACCAACAAGTAATCAAACAATTTCACAACAACTACCTTATACACACAAGTGTAAAGGAATGAATGAGAATGTGTACATATGAATATATGGATGAGCGATGGCCAAACGGCAAGATGCAGTAGATGGTAGAGTACAGTATATACATATGAGATGAGTAATGTAGGGTATGTAAACAAGATGCAGTAGATGGTATAGAGGACAGTATATACATATGAGATGAGTAATGTAGGGTATGTAAACAAGATGCAGTAGATGGTTTAGAGTACAGTATATACATATGAGATGAGTAATGTAGGGTATGTAAACAAGATGCAGTAGATGGTATAGAGGACAGTATAAACATATGAGATGAGTAATGTAGGGTATGTAAACAAGATGCAGTAGATGGTATAGTGTACAGTATATACATATGAGATGAGTAATGTAGGGTATGTAAACAAGATGCAGTAGATGGTATAGTGTACAGTATATACATATGAGATGAGTAATGTAGGGTATGTAAACAAGATGCAGTAGATGGTATAGAGTACAGTATATACATATGAGATGAGTAATGTAGGGTATGTAAACAAGATGCAGTAGATGGTTTAGAGTACAGTATATACATATGAGATGAGTAATGTAGGGTATGTAAACAAGATGCAGTAGATGGTTTAGAGTACAGTATAAACATATGAGATGAGTAATGTAGGTTATGTAAACAAGATGCAGTAGATGGTATAGAGTACAGTATAAACATATGAGATGAGTAATGTAGGGTATGTAAACATTATATAAAGTGACATTGTTTAAAGTGACTAGTGATACATTTATTACATCCACTTTTTAATTATTAAAGTGGCTATAGATTTGAGTCAGTATGTTGGCAGCAGCCACTCAATGTTAGTGATGGCTGTTTAACAGTCTGATGGCCTTGTATTTGGCCAAGGTGTAGGTAAACTTCCGACTTAACTAGGTGGGACAACTGTAGCTTGGTGGGACAACTCTAGCTAGGTGGGACAACTCTAGCTAGGTGGGACAACTGTAGCTAGGTTGGACAACTGTAGCTAGGTGGGACAACTGTTGCTAGGTTGGACAACTGTAGCTAGGTTGGACAACTGTAGCTAGGTGGGACAACTGTTGCTAGGTTGGACAACTGTTGCTAGGTTGGACAACTGTAGCTAAGTGGAACAACCACATATCACAGGCATAGAAAGTACATTTTTCCTCAATAAAGTAGCTATCAGTAGAGTCAGAGTTAGAAAGGGGGAGGGTCAAGTGCAAGTGCTGGTTAAGGGTGAGACAGAGGATTATTTAAGACACTGTTTTCAGAAGATGGGCAGGGACTCTGTTGTCCTAGCTTCAGGGGGAAGCTGGTTCTGCCATTGAAGTGCTAGAACAGAGAACAGTTTGGACTGGGCTGAGAGGGAGCTGCCCTCCCACAGGGGTGGGAGAGTCAAGAGACCTGAGGTGGCAGAACAGAGAACAGTTTGGACTGGGCTGTGCGGGAGCTGCCCTGGTTAGGGGAGGGAGAGTCAAGAGACCTGAAGGTGGCATTTAGAGAACAGTTTGGACTGGGCTAGGGTGCCCTTAGGGGAGGGTTTTCAAGAGACCTGAGGTGGCAGAACAGAGAACAGTTTGGACTGGGCTGAGCGGGAGCTGCCCTCCCACAGGGGTGGGAGAGTCAAGAGACCTGAGGTGGCAGAACAGAGAACAGTTTGGACTGGGCTGAGCGGGAGCTGCCCTCCGGTAGGGGAGGGAGAGTCAAGAGACCTGAGGTGGCAGAACAGAGAACAGTTTGGACTGGGCTGAGCGGGAGCTGCCCTCCCACAGGGGTGGGAGAGTCAAGAGACCTGAGGTGGCAGAACAGAGAACAGTTTGGACTGGGCTGAGCGGGAGCTGCCCTCCCACGGTGGTGGGAGAGTCAAGAGACCTGAGGTGGCAGAACAGAGTGCTCAGGTAGGGTTTGAAAATTGCCCAAAGGTAGGGAGGGGCATTCACACCTCTGAGTCAATACTTTGTTGAAGCACATTTGTCTTTCTGGGTGAGTCTCTAAGAGCTGTCCACACCTGGATTGTGCAACATTTACCCATTATTTCTTTCTAAATCCTTCAAGCTCTATCAAATTGGTTGTTGATCATTACTAGACAACCATTTTCAGGTCTTGCCATAGATTTTCAAGTAGGTTTAAGTCAAAACTGTAACTAGGCCACTCAGGAACATTCATAGTCTTCTTGGTAAGCAACTACAGTGTATATTTGACCTTTTGTTTTCGGTTATTGTCCTGCTGAAAGGTGAATTCATCTACCAGTGTCAGGTGGAAAGCAGAGTGAGCCAGGTCTTTCAATAGGATTTTGCCTGTGCTTAGCTTCATTCCATTTCTTTTTATCCTGAAAAACTCCCCAGTCCTTAACGATTACAAGCATACCCATAACATGACGTAGCCATCACTATGCTTGAAAATATGGAGAGTTGTACTCTGTATTCAGGACAAAAAAAGGTTTATTTTCTTTGCCACATTACTTGCAGTATTACTTTAGTGCCTTGTTGCAAACAGGAAGCATGTTTTGGAATATTTTTATTCTGTATGGGCTTCCTTCTTTTCCCTCTGTCAATTAGGTTAGTATTGTGGAGTAACTACAATGTTGTTAATCCATCCTCAGTTTTCTCCTATCACAGCCATTAAACTCTGTAGCTGTTTTTAAAGTCACCATTGGCCTCATGGTAAAAAACCCTGAGTGGTTTCCTTCCTCTACAACAACTGAGTTAGGAAGGACCCCTTTGTAGTTACTGGGTGTATTGATACGCCATCCAAAGTCTAATTAATAACTTCACCATGCTCAAAGCAATACTCAATGTCAGCTTTAAAAAAAATGTGGGCTCCCCGAGTAGTGCAGCGGTCTAAGGTACTGCATCTTAGTGGTAGAGGCGTCACTACAGACACCCTGGTTCGATTCCAGGCTGTATCACAACCGGCCATGATTGGGAATCCCATAGGGTGTCGCACAATTGGCCCAGCGTTGTCCGGGTTTGGCCGGGGTAGGCCGTCATTGTAAATAAGAATTTGTTCTTAACTGACTTGTCTAGTCAAATAAAGGTTAAAAATATATATATATTTTATCTACCAATAGGTGTCCTTTTTTGCGAGGCATTGGAAAAACCTTGGTCTTTGTGGTTGAATCTGTGTTTTTTAAGCACATTTTTACTCATGAACGTATTTAAGCTTGCATACTTATTGACTCAAGACATTTCAGCTTTTCATTTTTAAAATCATTTTTAAACTTAAAAAAAAAACATGATTCCACTTTTACATTATGAGGTATTGTGTGTAGGTCAGTGACAAAAAAAATCTAAATTCAATCCATTTTAAATTCAGGCCGTAACACAACTTAAATATGGAAAAAGCCAAGGGGTGTGAATCATTTCTAAAGGCACTGTATCTTACTGAAGAGCTCAGAGACTTTCAACGTGGCACCATCATAGGATGCCACCTTTCTAACAAGTCAGTATATCAAATTTCTGCCCTGCTCGAGCTGCCCCGATCGACTGCATTATTATTATTATTGTTATTGTGAAATTTCTAGGAGCAACAACGGCTCAGCCACGAAGTGGAAGGCCACACAAGCTCACAGAACGGGACCGAGTGCTGAAGTTCTTAGCACGTAAAAAAAACGGTTGCAACACTCACTACCGAGTTCCAAACTGCTTCTGGAAGCAACGTCAGCACAAGAACTGTTCGTCAGGAGCTTCATGAAATGGGTTTCCATGGCCGAGCAGCCGCAAACAAGCCTAAGATCACCATGTGCAATGCTAAGTGTCTGCTGGAGTGGTGTAAATCTCGCCGCCATTGGACTCTCTGAATCACCCTTCAACATTTGTCAGTCCAATGGACAAATCTGGGTTTGGCAAATGACAGGAGGACGCTACCTGTCCCAATGCATAGTGCCAACTGTAAAGTTTGGTGGAGGAGGAATAATGGTCTGGGCTGGGCTTTTTTTGTGTTTAAAAAAAACAACTTTATTTAACTAAGCAAACCAAACCCAGATGACACTGGGCCAATTGTGCACCGCCCTATGGGTCTCCCAATCACGGCCGGTTGTGATACAGCCTGTGTATCATGGTTCGGGATAGTCCTCTTAGTTCCAGTGAAGGGAAATCTTAACAGCATACAATGACATTATAGACAATTCTGTACTTCCAACTTTGTGGAAACAGTTTGGGGGAAGGCCCTTTCCTCTTTCAGCATGACAATACCCCCATGCACAAAGCAAGGTCCATGCAGAAATGGTTTGTCGAGATCGGCATGGATGAACTTGACTGGCCTGCACAGAGCCCTGGCCTCAACCCTATTGAACACCTTTAGGATGAATTGGAACGCTGACTGTGAGCCAGGCCTAATTGCCCAACATCAGTGCCTGACCTCATTAAGGCTCTTGTGGTTGAATGGAAGCAAGTCCCCAGCAACAATGTTCCAACATCTAGTGGAAAGCCTTCCCAGAAGAGTGGAGGCTGTTATAGCAGCAATGTTCCAACATCTAGTGGAAAGTCTTCCCAGAAGAGTGGAGGCTGTTATAGCAGCAATGTTCCAACATCTAGTGGAAAGTCTTCCCAGAAGAGTGGAGGCTGTTATAGCAGCAATGTTCCAACATCTAGTAGAAAGCCTTCCCAGAAGAGTGGAGGCTGTTATAGCAGCAATGTTCCTACATCTAGTGGAAAGCCTTCCCAGAAGAGTGGAGGCTGTTATAGCAGCAAAGGGGGGACCAACTCCATATTAATGCCCATGATTTTGGAATGAGATGTTTGACGAGTAGGTGTCCACATACTTTTGGTCATGTAGTTCAATGGTTCCCAACCAGGGGTACAAGGCCTATCATGGAGTACTTGAGAAGACTCATGAGACCATAGACCTTCTATTAACATGCACAAGAGGGGGTACTTCAGGGGTACGCCAGGCAGAGCAGAATTCAGTTGCTGGTACAGTAACCGGAAAAGGTTGGGAACCACTGAGTGTATTTTATTACCATGTTTCCATCCAACATTTTTATGCCAGTAAAGTTCCCGTCGGATAAAAAAAAATGTCATGACAGGCTTGATGGAAGCAGCACATTTGTCGGTGAACTTAACAAATATTACCAAATGTCGATTTAACAAAATACTAGGTGGGATTGAATTGAATTAATAGGTGGGATGATAATACGAGAAATGGCGGTGGAAACGCGTTTATGCGCAAATATTGATATAATAGCCATAATATTAAAGTAAACGTGGAATCATCCGGAAATCATGCAGTTTATTTGGCTACGGGTGAAATAAACTGTCAAATAACTCTACAGGATGGTGAAAGTGAAAGGTGATGAGCGAGATGCTGCTTTCCAATAAATATCGAGGGTCTTATTCTGGTGATATCATCGTGAGCACACTCGCTATTTAAAGCAACAACAACAAATAAATTGTGCTTAAACCATCAGTAGAGTTAAATGCGATGGAAACCCATTTAACTTGTATTTGGGTTTTATTCGGTTCAAGGTTATTTAACCGCGAAAGCTATTTCTAATGTGCAGGTTGTCATCACACACATACTATAGTCTGAAGCAACAAGTCAATTTGATCACCCATTGAAACAAAACTCTGGTGGGAAAATGCACGACTTTATGCGGATTTTAGAATGTCGACAATTGGGTGGAAACCTGGTTATTCATGCAACAACAACGAACATACAAATGTGATATGAACCACAACAAGACGAAAGCACTCATTTCTCCATATACAACATTGGCACAAACGGTCGATTTCTCTTCAGAAACACAGTTGCAGGCAACTGGAGTACAAATGGCGTTCATGTTGTGCCTATAAATCTGTATGTGTTTAAAGTGATCCAGCTCATACATTAAATCAATCAATTAAAATCTCATCTGCTGAAAATGACACACGCAACCAAAACGACACTGCCTGAAATTCACCCACTACTCGAGAGAAAAGACACGTGGTGAGATTCGCCATCAGCGCCAACCGCGTGGTCTCTCTTGCCGTGAGCCACTTCCTGTTCTGCCGTGAGCCACTTCCTGTTCTGCTGTGAACCCCGTGTGGATGTTGTGGCTTTAGGACTGATCAATCAAATTACTGACTCTCTCTTTACACAGGTAAATACTTTATTTTTTAACAACTAGAGCTATGGACTACGGTATATACGACAAAAACAAAACAAACAAAAGACCACAGCCCTAAAACAGCATCCGGTGTTTTCGGTTTGCTTTGAGCAACCTAGCCTACTGTGTTTACAATGCTGGCTAGAGAACAGTATCCACGTTTTCTTACTTAGCTGTGGCTTTATATGCAGTAACATTTAGATAACTAGCTACCTCGTCAGGAATATGTAATGGTTAACTGACTAAATGACAGCTAGATTAACTAACTAGCTAGTTAACTAGCTAACTATTCATCTGTGTGTGTTTTGGCTGACGGGCATTTTATTTTATTTTTTGAATAGAGTCAGTCCTTAGGAATGTAACACCTGATATATTGCAGTGTTTTCCAGACAATGAAAAATGTGTTGTCTAGTATACTAGATAACTCAACTGGTGTCTAGTTTCTAGCTAGGTCCATTAAACAGCTTCCACGGTGGTTCAGGATAAACCTGAAGCTGATTTACATTCATCCAGTAAGCTTGTGTTTTTTTTTTATTTATGTGTCATTTGTTAATTCATGAGAATATTGTCCGACGACAACTCATCCACGTTCCTCTTTTCCAGATAAAACCATGAACCAAGAGAAACTAGCCAAACTTCAGGCCCAGGTCCGGATAGGTGGAAAGGTAAGTACTATGATCTCTTACTGTTGAAATCTACATTTTTGTTATGACACAGGCATGACTAAATTGTAGTCCCTTCCCATATCTGGGAATGTGCAGGGTTGACGGCAGCAGTTGAGTATTTTAACTGCCTGTCTGTTTGGTTGAAAGGCATTAGACTTGTCAAAGCAACAGGCATTCGTGTTTCCCCCAGAGCACATTACTCCTATTATGAGCAGATGCTTTGGCCCATCCGGCCTGGCTGTGGGGCCCATGGCTTTGTCTCTTACTGTTTGGTAAGGGCCTTGTTGTGTCTCCTCTCCACAGCTAGATGGCACTGTTGGTGTGGCCGAAATTTCACACCTGCCAAATGTGTGTTGATTTTTGCCATTGGCGGCTAAAGCGCTGACTAGACCAGGCACGTATGTGCGCAATCGTGCACGTGTTGGTTTTTGTCCACCCACGTGATCAGGACACACATGTTGAAATATCAAAACAAACTCTTAACCAGCTACATTAATTTGGGGACAGGTAGAAAAGCATTAAACGTTTGTGGAAATTTAGCTAGCTTGCTGTTGCTAGCTAATTTGTCCTGGGATATAAACATTGGGTTGTTACTTTACCTGAAATGCACAAGGTCCTCTACTCTGACAATTAATCCACAAATTTAAAGGGGAAACTGAATATTTTTCTTGTCATCTCTCCTCCTTCCAGGCTTCTACTTCAGTCTTTATGTGGCGGTTGACAACCACCTTTAAGGTGCATCACCACCAACTGGACTGGCGTGTGGACCTCAGTTTGTTTTTAAATCACCCACGTGGGTAATTTGCTCCTAAAAAACGAATGAGGAGTTGAGAAAGGAGGGACTTGCAGCACGGGAACTGTCACAAATAGAAACAAGTTCTGTTTTAGTGCCTGTGTACGCAGACGCTTGTGAGCAGTGTGGATGCGATGATTGAATAATGTATCTTGCAACACTTGCGAAGCTGTGTCAGCATGTTAGGTGTATTTCAGCAGCCACGTTGGCGGGTGGTCAGGGCGCCACAGTGTGAGTATTTCACTCGTATTTGTGAATACAAATAGTGAAGTATGATCACATTTATAGTAACATAAATGCTTCAGTAGCTGTTTTTAAACTATTTCTGCCATTCCCCCCCCCCCTTCTATAGCTGGTAAATTAATTGCACAAAGTCAAAAGAACTACAAATCTGTATTTGACCCTTTATTTCACAAGGCAAGTCAGTTAAGAACAAATTCTTAATTGCAATGATGGCCTAGGATATAGCCTATACCACCTCATGCTGAAATACTGCCTGGCTGTGGGCACCTGAAGAGTTTAAGTGAAAGATTTTGGCTGGTACAATCTGAGTGAATAGGGAAAAAGTTGTAATCTGCCTGACAGTGGCTGGTAGGACCTAAAATGTACTTTTTTTTGTTTACATTACATTTAAGTCATTTAGCAGACGCTCTTATCCAGAGCGACTTACAAATTGGTGCATTCACCTTATGACATCCAGTGGAACAGTCACTTTACAATAGTGCATCTAAATCTTAAAGGGGAGGGGGGGGGTGAGAAGGATTACTTATCCTATCCTAGGTATTCCTTAAAGAGGTGGGGTTTCAGGTGTCTCCGGAAGGTGGTGATTGACTCCGCTGTCCTGGCGTCGTGAGGGAGTTTGTTCCACCATTGGGGGGGCCAGAGCAGCGAACAGTTTTGACTGGGCTGAGCGGGAGCTGTACTTCCTCAGTGGTAGGGAGGCGAGCAGGCCAGAGGTGGACGAACGCAGTGCCCTTGTTTGGGTGTAGGGCCTGATCAGAGCCTGGAGGTACTGAGGTGCCGTTCCCCTCACAGCTCCGTAGGCAAGCACCATGGTCTTGTAGCGGATGCGAGCTTCAACTGGAAGCCAGTGGAGAGAACGGAGGAGCGGGGTGACGTGAGAGAACTTGGGAAGGTTGAACACCAGACGGGTGTTAAAAAATCTTCTTTAAAAAAAAAAAACGAAAACTAATTATATTATTGACTATTTCAAATCACCCAGTTATCTGCAGTTCGTTCCAGGTAAAATGTTTGTACTTCGTCCCACTGGACTAATAAACATGTTGACGCTGTTGTCCTCAGGGAACAGCTCGCAGGAAGAAGAAGGTGGTTCACAGAACCGCAACAGCCGACGACAAAAAACTCCAGAGCTCCTTGAAGAAACTGGCGGTGAACAACATCGCTGGGATTGAGGAGGCAAGTCTCCCCTTTTTTTATTTTTTTTTATTTCACCTTTATTTAACCAGGTAGGCTAGTTGAGAACAAGTTCTCATTTGTGACCTGGCCAAGATAAAGCATAGCAGTGTGAACAGACAACACAGAGTTACACATGGAGTAAACAATTAACAAGTCAATAACACAGTAGAAAAAAAAGGGGGGAGTCTATATACATTGTGTGCAAAAGGCATGAGGAGGTAGGCGAATAATTACTATAATCCTTCGGCATCAAATGTAGATCTGAAAGTCTCGGGAATAGGGTCAACATCCGCTTGTTATCTGAAACGATTAGATAGGTAGACTGCTTGTCGACAATCTACGGTCAAATATTGCCTTTTTTTTTTCTCAATCCAATCTGCGCCCTGTTCAGTTGCCATAGAAATTCCTCTAATAGAGCTGACGTGGATGGTTCTAATTCATGTCCGAAAAGCACGATTTGTTCTTAATGGCACATTTCTATCTGAACGTTCCGGAAAACATTGGCGTGCTGTTTATACAGTACAGAATACTTTGCTAAACCCCTGTCTCTGTCCCCCACCAGGTGAACATGATAAAATACGATGGCACGGTGATCCACTTCAACAACCCCAAGGTGCAGGCCTCTCTGTCCGCCAACACGTTTGCCATCACAGGCCATGCAGAGAACAAACAGCTGACAGAGATGCTCCCAGGCATCCTCAGTCAGCTGGGGGCAGACAGCTTCACCAGCCTTCGCAAACTGGCAGAGCAGTTCCCACGCCAAGGTGGGTGTAGTGGGCTCACTGCATTAGGATTCAAGACCACTTGATTTGCTCGATGTTTTTATTAAGTTACAGACCGTTTCTTTTTCCCCTCGTGAATTTTCTCAAAATACCCTATAATGACAAAGCAAAAACATGTTTTTAGAAATTGTAGCTTAAGTTGTTAAAATTTAAAATCTGAAATATCACATTTTACGTAAGTGTTCAGACCCTTTTCTCAGTACTTTGTTGAAGCACCTTTGGCGGCGATTACAGTCTTTTTTCTGGGTTTGACGCTACAAGGTTGGTACACCTGTATTTGAGGAGTTTCTCCCATTCTTCTCTGCAGATCCTCTCAAGCTCTGTCAGGTTGGATGAGGAGTGTCACTGCACAGCTATTTTCAGGTCTCTCCAGAGATGATAGATTGGGTTCAAGTCCGGGCTCTAGCTGGGCCACTCAAGGACATTCAGAGACTTGTCCCAAAGCAACTCTTTCGTTGTCTTGGCTGAGTCCTTAGAGTTGTTGTCCTGTTGGACGGTGAACCCCCCCCAACAGTCTGAGGTCCTGAGCGCTCTGATGCAGGTTTTCATCAAGGATCTCTCTGTTCTTTGCTCAGTTCATCTTTCCCTCGATCCTGACTAGTCTCCCAGTCCCTGCTGCGGAAAAACATCCTCACAGCATGATGCTGCCACCACCATGCTTCACTGTCGGGATGTTGCCAGGTTTCCTCCAGACGTGATGCTTGGCATTCAGGCCAAAGAGTTCAATCTTGGTTTCATCAGACCAGAACATCTTGTTTCTCATGGTCTTGATAGTCTTTTAGTTGCCTTTTGGCAAACTCCAAGCGGGCTGTCATGTGCCTTTTACTGAGGAGGGGCTTCCGTCTGGCCATTCTACCATAAAGGCCTGATTGGTGGAGTGCTGCAGAGATGGTTGTCCTTCTGGAAGGTTCTCCCATCTCCACAGAGGAACTCTGGAGCTCTGTCAGTGTGACCATCGGGTTCTTGGTCTCCTCCCTGGAGTGCTGCTGAGATGGTTCTCATTCTCATTGGAAAGGGGCTGATATTCCAGTTTTATTTTGCAAACATTTCTAAACCTGTTTTCGCTTTGTCGTTATGGGATATTGTGATGTCGTTATGGGATATTGTGATGTCATTATGGGATATTGTGATGTCATTATGGGATATTGTGATGTCATTATGGGATATTGTGATGTCATTATGGGATATTGTGATGTCATTATGGGATATTGTGATGTCATTATGGGATATTGTGATGTCATTATGGGATATTGTGTAAAAAATAATGATTTGATCATTTTATTGGGCTGGATATTGTGATGTCATTATGAATGGATATTGTGATGTCATGGGCAGTTATCACGCAGCCTCACGTGGGCAGTTACGCAGCCTGCTGGGCAGTTACGCAGCCTCGCGCTGGGCAGTTATTGCTGGATGTTCACGCAGCCTCACGCTGGGCAGTTACGCAGCCTCACGCTGGGCAGTTACGTAAAAATAATGATTTGAGCCTCAATTACGCAGCCTCACGCTGGGCAGTTACGCAGCCTCACGCTGGGCAGTTACGCAGCCTCAACAAAATGTGATACGCAGCCTCACGCTGGGCAGTTACGCAGCCTCACGCTGGGCAGTTACGCAGCCTCACGCTGGGCAGTTACGCAGCCTCACGCTGGGCAGTTACGCAGCCTCACGCTGGGCAGTTACGCAGCCTCACGCTGGGCAGTTACGCAGCCTCACGCCGGGCAGTTACGCAGCCTCACGCCGGGCAGTTACAGCCTCACGCCGGGCAGTTACAGCCTCACGCCGGGCAGTTACGCAGCCTCACGCCGGGCAGTTACGCAGCCTCACGCCGGGCAGTTACGCAGCCTCACGCCGGGCAGTTACGCAGCCTCACGCCGGGCAGTTACGCAGCCTGGGCAGTTACGCAGCCTCACGCTGGGCAGTTACGCAGCCTCACGCTGGGCAGTTACGCAGCCTCACGCCGGGCACGCGCTGTTACGGCTCACGCCGGGCAGTTACGCAGCCTCAGTTACAGCCTGGGCAGTTACAGCCTCACGCCGGGCAGCAGCCTCACGCTGGGCAGTTACAGCCTCACGCCGGGCAGTTACGCAGCCTCACGCCGGGCAGTTACGCAGCCTGGGCAGTTACGCAGCCTCACGCCGGGCAGTTACGCAGCCTCACGCCGGGCAGTTACGCAGCCTCACGCGCCGGCAGTTACGCAGCCTCACGCCGGGCACGCAGCTCACGCCGGGCAGTTACGCAGCCTCACGCCGGGCAGTTACGCAGCCTCACGCCGGGCAGTTACGCAGCCTCACGCCGGGCAGTTACGCAGCCTCACGCCGGGCAGTTACGCAGCCTCACGCCGGGCAGTTACGCAGCCTCACGCCGGGCAGTTACGCAGCCTCACGCTGGGCAGTTACGCAGCCTCACGCCGGGCAGTTACGCAGCCTCACGCCGGGCAGTTACGCAGCCTCACGCCTCACGCCGGGCAGTTACGCAGCCTCACGCCGGGCAGTTACGCAGCCTCACGCCGGGCAGTTACGCAGCCTCACGCCGGGCAGTTACGCAGCCTCACGCCGGGCAGTTACGCAGCCTCACGCCGGGCAGTTACGCAGCCTCACGCCGGGCAGTTACGCAGCCTCACGCCGGGCAGTTACGCAGCCTCACGCCGGGCAGTTACGCAGCCTCCGCCGGGCAGTTACGCAGCCTCACGCCGGGCAGTTACGCAGCCTCACGCCGGGCAGTTACGCAGCCTCACGCCGGGCAGTTACGCAGCCTCACGCCGGGCAGTTACGCAGCCTCACGGGCAGTTACGCAGCCTCACGCCGGGCAGTTACGCAGCCTCACGCCGGGCAGTTACGCAGCCTCACGCCGGGCAGTTACGCAGCCTCACGCCGGGCAGTTACGCAGCCTCACGCCGGGCAGTTACGCAGCCTCACGCCGGGCAGTTACGCAGCCTCACGCCGGGCAGTTACGCAGCCTCACGCCGGGCAGTTACGCAGCCTCACGCCGGGCAGTTACGCAGCCTCACGCCGGGCAGTTACGCAGCCTCACGCCGGGCAGTTACGCAGCCTCACGCCGGGCAGTTACGCAGCCTCACGCCGGGCAGTTACGCAGCCTCACGCCGGGCAGTTACGCAGCCTCACGCCGGGCACGCAGCCTCACGCCGGGCAGTTACGCAGCCTCACGCCGGGCAGTTACGCAGCCGGGCAGTTACGCAGCCTCACGCCGGGCAGTTACGCAGCCTCACGCCGGGCAGTTACGCAGCCTCACGCCGGGCAGTTACGCAGCCTCACGCCGGGCAGTTACGCAGCCTCACGCCGGGCAGTTACGCAGCCTCACGCCGGGCAGTTACGCAGCCTCACGCCGGGCAGTTACGCAGCCTCACGCATACGCAGCCTCACGCCGGGCAGTTACGCATCACGCCGGGCACGCCGGGCAGTTACGCAGCCTCACGCCGGGCAGTTACGCAGCCTCACGCCGGGCAGTTACGCAGCCTCACGCCGGGCAGTTACGCAGCCTCACGCCGGGCAGTTACGCATCCTCACGCCGGGCAGTTACGCATCCTCACGCCGGGCAGTTACGCATCCTCACGCCGGGCAGTTACGCATCCTCACGCCGGGCAGTTACGCATCCTCACGCCGGGCAGTTACGCAGCCTCACGCCCGGGCAGTTACGCAGCCTCACGCCCTGCAGTTACGCAGCCTCACGCCCTGCAGTTACAGCGGGCAGTTACAGCCTCACGCCCTGCCTCACGCCCTGCAGTTACAGCCTCACGCCCTGCAGTTACAGCCTCACGCCCTGCAGTTACAGCGGGCAGTCACAGCCTCACGCCGGACAGTTACAGCCTCACGCCGGGCAGTCACAGCCTCACGCCGGGCAGTTACAGCCTCACGCCGGGCAGCCTCACGCCCTGCAGTTACAGCCTCACGCCCTGCAGTTACAGCCTCACGCCGGGCAGTTACAGCCTCACGCCGGGCAGTTACAGCCTCACGCCGGGCAGTTACAGCCTCACGCCGGGCAGTTACAGCCTCACGCCCTGCAGTTACAGCGGGCAGTTACAGCCTCACGCCGGGCAGTTACAGCCTCACGCCGGGCAGTCACAGCCTCACGCCGGACAGTTACAGCCTCACGCCGGGCAGTCACAGCCTCACGCCGGGCAGTTACAGCCTCACGCCGGGCTGTTACAGCCTCACGCCCTGCAGTTACAGCCTCACGCCCTGCAGTTACAGCCTCACGCCGGGCAGTTACAGCCTCACGCCGGGCAGTTACAGCCTCACGCCGGGCAGTTACAGCCTCACGCCGGGCAGTTACAGCCTCACGCCGGGCAGTTACAGCCTCACGCCCGGCAGTTACAGCCTCACGCCCGGCAGTTACAGCCTCACGCCCTGCAGTTACAGCCTCACGCCGGACAGTTGCGCAGCCTCGCGCCGGACAGTTGCGCAGCCTCATGCCTTGTTCAAGAATAAAATGTCTAATTTTACCCTCTTTTTTTTCTCCTTCCCGATTGCAGTACTTGACAACAAAGCGTTGTCGATCAGCAAACCAGAAGATATTGAAGAGGAGGACGATGTTCCAGGTATTGTTTCTCGAGACACGGCTTTGTTCTCTCTGGGGTGATTATGATGCTGGTAGAGGGGCAGAATGTTGGTCTCCCTGTTGGAAGTAGCTTTGAATTAGAGTTTCTGCTAAATGACCAAATGGTACTTTCCTGAAGATTTACATGTATCTCTCTCTCTTCTCTCTCTCCTCTTCTCTCTCTCCTCTTCTCTCTTCTCTCTCTCCTCTTCTCTCCTCTCTCTCCTCTTCTCTCTCTCCACAGATCTTGTAGAAAACTTTGATGAAGCGTCCAAGAATGAAGCCAACTAATGAATCCAACTTCAGGCCCTTTTTACCCAGTACCCTCTGCCCTTCCTCAGTACCATCTATTCAGACCCCCTGGGTACCCCCCCCCCCCCCCCAATAACCTATCTTCTACCCAGTACACACCTCTCTATCGTGTGGACTCAGAGTGGGATCTGTGGAAGCTGTAGCATGACTTACAGAATCTATCATGGAGAACAGATGGGTGTCAGAGCAGTCACCATTCATATTCTCTCACAATACACCCCCCCTCACAATACACCCCAGACCCCCTCTCAATACACCCCAGACCCCCTCTCAATACACCCCAGACCCCCTCTCAATACACCCCAGACCCCCTCTCAATACACCCCAGACCCCCCTCACAATACACCCCAGACCCCCCCCCTCTCTCTCTCACATGGCCTCAATACACCCCAGACCCCCCTCTCAATACACCCCAGACCCCCTCTCAATACACCCCAGACCCCCCTCTCAATACACCCCAGACCCCCTCTCAATACACCCCAGACCCCCTCTCAATACACCCCAGACCCCCCCCTCAATACACCCCAGACCCCCCCCTCAATAGACCCCAGACCCCCCCTCAATAGACCCCAGACCCCCCCTCAATAGACCCCAGACCCCCCCCTCAATAGACCCCAGACCCCCCCCAATACACCCCAGACCCCCCTCAATACACCCCAGACCCCCCTCAATACACCCCAGACCCCCTCTCTCAATACACCCCAGACCCCCCTCTCAATACACCCCAGACCCCCCTCTCAATACACCCCAGACCTCCCCCTCTCTCTCTCTCTCATGGCCTCAATACACCCCAGATCTCCCCTCTCTCTCATGGCCTCAATACACCCCAGACCCCCCTCTCAATACACCCCAGACCCCCCTCTCTCTCAATACACCCCAGACCCCCCTCTCTCTCAATACACCCCAGACCCCCCTCTCTCTCAATACACCCCAGACCCCCCCCTCTCTCAATACACCCCAGACCCCCCCTCTCTCTCAATACACCCCAGACCCCCCTCTCTCAATACACCCCAGACCCCCCCTCTCTCTCAATACACCCCAGACCCCCCCTCTCTCAATACACCCCAGACCTCCCCCTCTCTCTCAATACACCCCAGACCCCCCCTCTCAATACACCCCAGACCTCCCCTCTCTCACATGGCCTCAATACACCCCAGACCTCCCCCTCTCTCTCTCTCTCTCTCTCTCTCATGGCCTCAATACACCCCAGACCTCCCCTCTCTCTCATGGCCTCAATACACCCCAGACCTCCCCTCTCTCTCATGGCCTCAATACACCCCAGACCTCCCCTCTCTCTCATGGCCTCAATACACCCCAGACCTCCCCCTCTCTCTCTCTCATGGCCTCAATACACCCCAGACGTCCCCTCTCTCTCATGGCCTCAATACACCCCAGACCTCCCCTCTCTCTCATGGCCTCAATACACCCCAGACCTCCCCCTCTCTCTCTCATGGCCTCAATACACCCCAGACCTCCCCCTCTCTCTCCCTCTCATGGCCTCAATACACCTCCCCCTCTTTCTCTCTTTCTCTGCACAACTGCTGTTGAAGGAACAACATCGTCCAGTATTTTAGCCTCAAGACAAATCAAACTGGTGTTGTCCCAAATGGCTCCCTCTTCACTACTTTTAACCAGGCCCCATCGGGGATTTTAGTCAAAAGTAGTGTACAATGTTGTTGAGAATAGTTGACCGTTTTGGTACGGCGCCAGTATACCAACCAAACACCAACTGTAACACAGCAATCCATGTCTCGTATTTTAACAGGCGATCCTATTCGTGTCTACATTCACTGAATGACTAGGGCACCAAGTACTCCATCCAGAATGATCTACTACGTTTTGATTAGAGCAAAGGGGGTGCCGTTTGGGAGGCCTAATTACTATCAGTATGGCTCTACTCTAGGATGTCAACAGGTCCTGGTGTAGGCCTTACTGTAGGATGTCAACAGGTCCTGGTCTAGGCCTTACTGTAGGATGTCAACAGGTCCTGGTCTAGGCCTTACTGTAGGGTGTCAACAGGTCCCGGTGTAGGCCTTACTGTAGGGTGTCAACAGGTCCTGGTCTAGGCCTTACTGTAGGGTGTCAACAGGTCCTGGTCTAGGCCTTACTGTAGGGTGTCAACAGGTCCTGGTGTAGGCCTTACTGTAGGGTGTCAACAGGTCCTGGTGTAGGCCTTACTGTAGGGTGTCAACAGGTCCTGGTCTAGGCCTTACTGTAGGGTGTCAACAGGTCCTGGTCTAGGCCTTACTGTAGGGTGTCAACAGGTCCTGGTGTAGGCCTTATTGTAGGGTGTCAACAGGTCCTGGTCTAGGCCTTACTGTAGGGTGTCAACAGGTCCTGGTGTAGGCCTTACTGTAGGGTGTCAACAGGTCCTGGTGTAGGCCTTACTGTAGGGTGTCAACAGGTCCTGGTGTAGGCCTTACTGTAGGGTGTCAACAGGTCCTGGTCTAGGCCTTACTGTAGGGTGTCAACAGGTCCTGGTCTAGGCCTTACTGTAGGGTGTCAACAGGTCCTGGTGTAGGCCTTATTGTAGGATGTCAACAGGTCCTGGTCTAGGCCTTACTGTAGGGTGTCAACAGGTCCTGGTGTAGGCCTTACTGTAGGGTGTCAACAGGTCCTGGTGTAGGCCTTACTGTAGGGTGTCAACAGGTCCTGGTCTAGGCCTTATTGTAGGATGTCAACAGGTCCCAGTCCTGCCAGACCTCACTCGTCTTATACAAAAAAAAAAAAATTATCCTGTTTATTAAAAACCAAATAAATCTGTGATCATGAATAGTTTGTTTGCTGTGTTTTTATTATGTGTGGTGATCTGCTTGTTTAAGCTAACATTGAATGGTTCAGATACTGTGTGTTTGTCTGAAATGGCACCCTATTCCCTCTATAGTGACCTGTAGGGAACCCTGGTCCACTGCGGGGCACTATAGGGAATAGGTGCCATTTGGGATCTGCATGTTTCTGTGGTCTTGCTTAAAGCGGCAATATGTAACTTTTTGGGGCGACCCTGACCAAATTCACATAGAAATGTGTGTTATAGATCTGCCATTCTCATTGAAAGCCAGTCTAAGAAGCGGTAGATCTGTCCTAAGCTCGGCAGCAAAAGAAATGTCCCTTTTTCAGGACCCTGTCTTTGAAAGATAATTCATAAAAATTCAAATAACTTCACAGATCTTCACCGTAAAGGGTTTAAACACTGTTTCCCAATGCTTGTTCAATGAACCATAAACTATTAATGAACATGCACCTGTGGAACGGTCGTTAAGACACTAACAGCTTACAGACGGTAGGCAATTAAGGTCACAGTTATGAAAGCTTAGGACACTAAAGAGGCCTTTCTACTGACTCTGAAAAGAAAGATGCCCAGGGTCCCTGCCCATCTGCGTAAATGTGCCTTAGGCCTGCTGCAAGGAGACATGAGGACTGCAGATGTGGCCAGGGCAATAAATTGCAATGTCCATACTGTGAGACGCCTAAGACGGCACTACAGGGAGACAGGATGGACAGCTGATCGTCCTCGCACTGGCAGACCACGTGTAACAACACCTGCACAGGTACATCCGAACATCACACCTGCGGGACAGGTACAGGATGGCAACAACAACTGCCCGAGTTACACAAGGAACGCACAATCCCTCCATCAGTGCTCAGACTGTCCGCAATAAGCTGAGAGAGGCTGGACTGAGGGCTTGTAGGCCTGTTGTAAGGCAGGTCCTCACCAGACATCACCAGCAACGACGTCGCCTATGGGCACCAACCCACCATCGCTGGACCAGACAGGACTGGCAAAAAGTGCTCTTCGCTGACGAGTCGCGGTTTTGTCTCACCAGGGTGATGGTCGGATTTGCGTTTATCGTCAAAGAAATGAGCGTTACACCGAGGCCTGTATTCTGGAGCGGGATCGATTTGGAGGACTGAGATTGTCATTGCAGGCAATGTCAACGCTGTGCGTAACAGGGAAGACATCCTCCTCCCTCATGTGGTACCCTTCCTGCAGACTCATCCTGACATGACCCTCCAGCATGACAATGCCACCAGCCACACTGCTCGTTCTGTGTGTGATTTCCTGCAAGACAGGAATGTCAGTGTTCTGCCATGGCCAGCGAAGAGCCCGGATCTCAATCCCATTGAGCACGTCTGGGACCCGTTGGATCGGAGGGTGAGGGCTAGGGCCATTCCCCCCAGAAATGTCTGGGAACTTGCAGGTGCCTTGGAAGTGTGGGGTAACATCTCACAGCAAGAACTGTGGCTTTGGGGATGACCAGTGAAATATACCTGCTGTGGAAATCATTTTTTCTTTTGGAAAAGTTTTATTTGCACAATTCCTTTAAAAACAGCTCATACATTTATTTAATCATTTATACACATAAAAATGGCAACAAAGCATAAAACACAGCATTTGAAATGTAAATTTGTTAAAAGTACATGTTGTTAAAACCAATGACAACAACTATGAATAAAAGTACTTTCTTTGTAAAAACATCAAATCTGTAAAAGCCATTTAAAATGTGTACGAATGATTTAACAAAGATAAAACATTTTTAAGACGTTAGAAACATGTTAAAAAGTCACTTTGTTAAAAGGCTGTCTTCAATTGCTTGTACAGGAGCGGGGTGAGTCCTTATCAAGCTTGCCTCATCCTGCTCTCCTGAATAGACCATCGTCCCGTCCTTCGGGGCCCAGAGGAGATCCCTCCCCTAGGCGCACCGCCCTAGGCGCCGCAGCGCTGTCAGGCCGTGGCCGCCGGGACCTAGGGTGTTGTGGGGGACCCTTCGCCTGGGGTCGAGGCCCCCTTCCTTTCGTACCACCCCAGGGCTTCCGTGGCTACCATGGCCACTGCCTGGGGGGTAGTCTCTACGCTTTTTGCTACCAGCAGGTTACGGGAGGACCACAGTGCTTCCTTCAGACACGTGAGGGTGGGCCAGAACTTGGTGAAGGCCTTTGGTGGAATGGGCCTTCGGCCCACCCCGTACAGCACGAGCTGAGGTGTTAGGTCCTCCCCTGCTAGCAGACACGAGGTGATCAGTGGGCCTGCTTCCTTCCACAGGTCCCTGGTGGCTCTGCACTCCCAGAGCATGTGCCTCACCGACTCTTCTTGGCCGCAGCCCGGTCGGGGGCACGCGGATGTCCTCGCCATGCCCCGTGAGTGCATAACGGCCCTGACCGGGAGGATCTCGTGGGCGACCATCCAGGACAGGTCCCGATGCCGATTCAGGAGAGCAGTGGAACTCATGCTACAGGTGGGTGTTGCTATGGTGAGCTGAGATAAGGCGGGGCTTTACCTAGCAAAGACTTATAGAGGACCTGGTGCCAGTGGGTTTGGCGACGGATATGTAGTGAGGGCCAGCTAACGAGAGCGTACAGGTCGCAGTGGTGGGTAGTATATGGGGCTTTGGTGACAAAACGTATGGCACTGTGATAGACTGCATCCAGTTTGTTGAGTAGAGTGTTGGAGGCTATTTTATAAATGACATCGCCGAAGTCGAGGATTGGTAGGATGGTCAGTTTTACGAAGGTATGTTTGGCAGCATGAGTGAAGGAGGCTTTGTTTTGCGAAATAGGAAGCCAATTCTAGATTTAATTTTGGATTGGAGATGCTTAATATGAGTCTGGAAGGAGAGTTTACAGTCTAACCAGACACCTAGGTATTTGTAGTTGTCCACATATTCCAAGTCAGAACCGTCCAGAGTAGTGATGTTGGACAGACGGGAGGGTGCAGGCAGCGATCGGTTGAAGAGCATGCACTTAGTTTAACAATATGATATAGGTGTGATGTGTACCCCGCTCTGCTTTTGCCCCGGAAAAGGCATCTTATAAGGTTGTTAAATGAATGGTATTTTCGCTGAACGGTAGAGCTAATTGTAAAGGTGTCCGCATCACAGGAGGCTGGTAAGGGGAGGATGGCTGGGAATGGAACAGTATCAAACAGATTTGAACCATGCGTTTGATGTGCTTGATACCATTCCAGACATTACTAGACACACATCCTCCCCACTTTAGGTGCCACCAGCCGCCTGTGGTCTGCATACATAGCTTTGAAAAAAAGCAGAAATATCTCTCATGAGACACCGTAGCAACAAGTACACAGTGGTTTGAATTCATCCAAAATAACCAAGGGGGCCAGTGTTCCTGTCGAGGCACTGTTTCGACAGCTCCTATAATTTTGCTGATGCCCAACCCAGAAATACAATTTCCATACATGGTCACATTGAAAGTCCGATAAGAAAATTCCTAGTAAAACGCTTTAGTTGTCACCTTTGTGCACAAAAAAAATAATTTGAAATATTCAAATAATTGTCACGAACGCCATTTTGTTATCACTCACAGGCAAAGATATTGGCTGTGTTCTCGTGCATCAAAACTGTGATGTTTCATGGGTAAATTGTGACTGGCTGACTGATCTACAAACAATATTGAGTAGTTATTTATGATGCAAGATGATTTGTAGATTAGTTAGTCTCGCCTTTAAAATCGTCCATTAAAATGTTAGTGCTAGTGCGCATGTGATGTTGGGGAAAACATGTTTTTTTTAACAGTCTACGGTACAAAGAAATATATAACTATCCCAATATCGTTCATCTGTGTCGTTTACCGTGGGAACAAAGGAAGCATAATAGCAGAAAAAGCAACGAAGTAGCCAAAGCCAAGCACGATCTAGCGTGATCCTATTGGTGCGTTGTTGCACCTATTTGTATATTTCCGTTAGGGAACGCTTCCTATTTGAGGTGCGTGTGCACAAACTCAATTAGACTTTGCACTCCTAAACAACGGAATTTACATTTTTAAAAAGTATAATAAACTTAGTCCACTATGTTCGTAACAGATTCTACTTTTGGTATTTGTCATTTTTATTGATATCAGATGTTTAATCGATGAGAAAATTTGCATAACGTCTGCCCGTTTTCACCTAGTTCCATCCTCGCTCACTGCCCGTTAATGGACTTCCTCTCACTACCATATTTGGTGGTGAGAGAACTTTCTGAACGGAGGGCAGCACGATTTCTATTATTTTTATTTATTTAAATAAGAGTCCCCCTAGAAAGATAATTTGACGTACTTTTTATTTTAATATTGTATTTGGAATTACTCAATAGTCTACATAACTTAAAATGGTCTATTGGGCAGGGAAACGGGTTTAATTAAGTGACAGCCCCTCCATTCACTGCAATGCAATACACTGCATATGAATTACATATTGGCTTGTAGAGAGAAAAAAACAGTTTCAGTTGCCGATGTGAACGTGTGGTTGAGAGTACTCAGTAAGGTCTGTTGAATCTATATGGTGTTATTTCATGAGGGACAGAGGTCTAAATACCCAGCAACACTATCCACACTTAACTCTTTTAAAAAAAACGACTAATAATTGTTACTTGGCCCCTCCATTAGGGCAAGGCAAGAGTGCATGGAAGTCTAGTATGGGATGGTTGTTTATTACACGCTGGAAATAAACAGGGAAATATATTTTTTTAAACGAAGTCCCACTCCAGTCTCCTTTTCACCTCAGTTTTACAAACTGATTTTCAATACAAACAGTCAATGAATGTATTCTATTGGAATGAATATAACAGGCAGGATTCCATTCATATGTCAAAGAAAGGCTGAGTAATCACCAACCATTCAGAACATAATTTGGTTCGTAGAGATCCGACACTCTTTGGAGAGAAAAAAAGGGTTCTCAAAGGGTTGTATGGCTGTCGCCATAGAAGAACCCTTTCTTTGGTTCCAGGTTCCCTCTAAACTGCTCTCATGCTGCGCGGTAGGCCCAAGCAGCTCCTCTGGGACTGCCAATCAGCTCCTCTGGGACTGCCAATCAGCTCCTCTGGGACTGCCAATCAGCTCCTCTGGGACTGCCAATCAGCTCCTTTGGGACTGCCAATCAGCTCCTTTGGGACTGCCAATCAGCTCCTCTGGGACTGCCAATCAGCTCCTTTGGGACTGCCAATCAGCTCCTCTGGGACTGCCATGCAGAAGAAACGTGAGCCCACTGAGAGAAGCACAATATTGAATTTAACTTTCTATAGTTTTCCCCTGTTAACGCTATCAGTGTTTCCCCTTTACTGTGGCAAATCTGAACAAATCAAATCAATATTAGCCACTTTCAATGCAACATACCAAAACAAACTATGTACAGTTGAAGTCGGAAGTTTACATACACCTCAACCAACTACATTTCAACTCAGTTTTTCACAATTCCGGACATTTAATCGGAGTAAAAAAATCCATGTCTTAGGTCAGTTAGGATCACCACTTTATTTTAAGAATATGAAATGTCAGAATAATAGTAGAGAGAGTGTTTTATTTCAGCTTTTATTTCTTTCATCACATTCCCAGTGGGTCAGACTTTTACAAACACTCAATTAGTATTTGTTAGAATTTCCTTTAAATTGTTTAACTTGGGTGAAATGTTTCCTGTAGCCTTCCACAAGCTTCCCACGATAAATTGGGTGAACTTTAGCCCATTCCTCCTGACAGAGCTGGTGTAACGGAGTCAGGTTTGTAGGCACCCTTGCTTGCACACGCTTCTTCAGTTCTGCCTACACATTTTCTATAGGATTGAGGTCAGGGCTTTGTGATGGCCACTCCAATACCTTGACTTTGTTGTCCTTATGCCATTTTGCCACAACCTTGGAAGTATGCTTGGGGTCATTGTCCATTTGGAAGACCCATTTGCGACCAAGCTTTAACTTCCTGACTGATGTCTTGAGATGTTGCTTCAATATATTCACATAGTTTTCCGTCCTCATGATGCCATCTATTTTGTGAAGTGCACCAGTCCCTCCTTCAGCAAAGCACCCCCACAACATGATGCTGCCTCCCCCGTGCTTCACGATTGGGATGGTGTTCTTCAGCTTGCAAGCCACCCCCTTTTTCCTCCAAACATAACAATGTCATTATGGCCAAAACGTTCTATTTTTGTTTCATCAGACCAGAGGACATTTCTCTAAAAAGTACAATCTTAGTCCCCATGTGCAGTTGCAAACCGTAGTCTGGCTTTTTTATGGCAGTTTTGGAGCAGTGGCTTCTTCCTTGCTGAGTGGCCTTTCAGGTTATGTTGATATAGGACTTGTTTTACTGTGGATATAGATACCTTTGTACCTGTTTCCTCCAGCATCTTCACAAGGTCCATTGCTGTTGTTCTGGGATTGATTTGCACTTTTCGCACCAAAGTACGTTCGTCTCTAGGAGACAGAATGCGTCTCCTTCCTGAGCGGTATGACGGCTGCATGGTCCCATGGTGTTTATACTTGCGTAATATTGTTTGTAGAGATGAATGTTTTACCTTCAGGCGTTTGTAAATTGCTCCCAAGGATGAAGCAGACTTGTGGAGGTCTACAAAAAAAATGTTCTGGGGGTTTTGGCTGACTTCTTTTGATTTTCCCATGATGTCAAGCAAAGAGGCACTGAGTTTGAAGTTAGGCCTTGAAATACATCCACAGGTGCACCTCCAATTGACTCAAATGAATTCAATTAGCCAATCAGAAGCTTCTAAAAGCCATGATATAATTTTATGCAATTTTCCAAGCTGTTTAAAGACACAGTCAACTTAGTGTATGTAAACTTCTGACCCACTAGAATTGTGACACAGTGAATTATAAGTGAAATAATCTGTCTGTAAACAATTGTTGGAAAAATTACTTATGTCATGCACAAAGTAGATGTCCTAACTGACTTGCCAAAACTATAGTTTGTTATCAAGAAATGTGTGGAGTGGTTGAAAAACGAGTTTTAATGACTCCAACCTAAGTGTATGTAATCTTCCCGACATCAACTGTATGAGATTGTGTTGTAGGCAGAACACATTGGAGTAGAATTCTATTGCATTGACGCAAAACGATCCCTTACGAGGCATAGGTATCCCTCACTACCAATCAGAACTGCAGTAGGCCTGTATGCAAATGAACCATTGCCATATATGGATCTGTGGCATTTCCTTTGAACTGGACTGTGTTTTCGTGGTCGTGAGTAGATGAGCTTGTTTTGAGATCAAAGAGAGCTGCGTGTAGCCACGTGTGAACAGTTTGTTCATATCCTTTGCTAGTCAGCAAGTTATTAGCCCAGTTATATATATATATATATATATATATATATACACTTTGTAGTCAGAAATAGGGGAGTGATTGCTTGTTAAGAGCACAAAACGTATACATTTCTAGACGTCTTTGAAAAGCCAGTCAGGTAAAGAGCTTTTTTTTCTGTCTAAAAGGGGCAATGTTGTATTTTGAGATCGGCTTGAATCAACTAAATAGCCAACAGGCAGAGGGTAGCGTAATTTGTATTTTCTCTGTAATAATGGTATGGGCATAATAATGCTTTTTATTTGGTCAATTGTTTTCTTGCATCAAACAACACCATTTTCAGCCACCTCCTTGTCTGTTGCACAAGTGGATAAACGGGTTAATGTGAAGCCCTGCATGTTTTTTCCCCCCATAAGTCTCATGGAATGTTGTCCTATATTGGAAATCACACATTGGCTGCTTCTGTAGGCTGATTGATATAACAGCTATTTCCATGTTAAAATGTTATGGGATGCATTTTCTCCATTGCTTTTGATGGTAGGCGAACGTTATAATCAAATAGCCACAGTAGCCTACTTGGCCACTGTTAAAACTGTACAGCCCTCCGTGTTCACAGTAAACGCGCAATGGAAGTTTCACAGAATTTGAACAACTTCCAAGTTTACGCTCAGCAGACCTCACATTTGCTCAGTGCTGAAAAAAAAGCGAACATTGGTTCCCGGTCAAACTTTTGGGGGTTTCAGGTAGAACCCTTTGGGGGTTTCAGGTAGAACCCTTTGGGGGTTTCGGGTAGAACCCTTTGGGGGTTTCGGGTAGAACCCTTTGGGGGTCCATGTAAGGAAAAGGGTTCAACCTGGAACAACAAAAATGTCATCTTATGGGGACAGCCGAAGAACCCCAAATTCCTTCTTGCATTTGCTTATAAACACAAATCGACACGGATTAAAAATGGTTTATTTTGATTTAGTTATTCACCTTGCAACGTGTTAAAATGTGGGCTTTTATTTTTTTTAACGTTTCTTCACTATCATTGGAAAGTGATGTCATTGTTAGTGCTACTAGCGGAATAGTAGTGAGGCGACAGAGTGATTCCTGAGTGCTGACGTACAACTACTACTCTCCGTCTTCAGCTGTTCCAAGTCTGGCGACAACTGAACTGTATGTGGTGTGTTTACCTACACGGAGAGACTTGTAAAACACAACTGAAAGGCGATTGTTATTGGACCTGTGTGTGTGTGTGTGTGTGTGTGTGTGTGTGTGTGTGTGTGTGTGTGTGTGTGTGTGTGTGTGTGTGTGTGTGTGTGTGTGTGTGTGTGTGTGTGTGTGTGTGTGTGTGTGTGTGTGTGTGTGAGAATGACCGGTACAAACGGAAGAATTTCATGGCACTACGCGTGAAGATGGGAATTCCACCAGTGAGTATAATAGTATCTAAATAGCTAATGCGGTCAGGTTAGTTTTTCCATGTCATCTTAGCTCTGATGGTATAGACCCAGGCTCTACGGTCATTGCGCAGGGTTCTACTGGGTTCAGTGGTGTAGAATATTCATGGCGTTCTGGAACTCCAGATTCTAAGACGGACATTCTGATGATACTTTTAATTGCGTTCCGCTCATTGGTTGGTTGGCTAAGCCATACAAACAACATTAGCCCCCAGCAAGCCAACTGACGGGAAATAACGGTAACTCATTTTGTCGCTGATGGTGAACATTAGTTTCTGGTGTCAGCTTTTATCCGTCATAAGCGCACCGGGTCTATGACGATATGCCTGCAACAACACACCGGGTAGAAGTAGCTGCTCGTACCCTCGGCGCGACCACCCGCAACACTCTGCTGCTTCTTATAGCTACAATTTATCCTTTGTCCAAAACCGCTACTTGTAAACGTTCTCACTCACCGTTGCCACTATTTTACAACATTGTAGCCTACACATGATTGACTAACGTCTGTGCAGTCTGCCATTAAGCTAGTGGCACCGCAGAAACGCATGCTGATAGTACAGTAACCCATTTATAGATGCTAACTGCTTTATCGCCCATTGACTAACTAGTTAACGTAAGTGTCTTCTGGTCAATGGGGATATTTGTTAAGATCCCCGAAGCTCGTTTTGAACATTTAAAACGCATGCCTGCTGTACAGTTTCGTAAACATAAAGAACAGTCTTTCATATCATCTAAAAAAAAAGTTAATTTACAACACACTAGGATTTAATGTTTGTACATGGCTATACCTCCATGTTACGGAGCGTGTTTACAGAAGACCAAGCTAACAGCCGATCAATACGCTGTGTTCCTCCTGTGGAAGAACTACACTCCCTCCCTGGTCGAGCATTCTCCAAACACCTGTGTGTAGGCTACCTGGAGAGGAAGTGTAGTTCAACTGGAGGCACACGTCATATGGATCTGTGCAGAACTCCTACAGTAAAGTGTATCTTTTTTTATTTGTAAGATAATTTTTTGGGGGTGATAGGTTGATTATGCCCTTTTTCATAATGTTTCGAAAACCGGTTTAAAAGCAATGATGAACTTTTGTAAACGTTTAAACATAGGGTTGGAATTGTAGTTGCACATGGAGCCAACCATGGGTGAATGTAGCTGCTGAAAACCCTACTTACAGAGCAGAAGGGTTTAGAGAACTAAGCAACCCATACTCCCTGGCCACATGTTAACCATAAACAAACAGCTAATGAGATGTCACTACTTTATTGAACTAGGCAAGTCAGTTAAGAACAAATTCTTATTTACAATGACTGCCTAGGAACAGTGGGTTAACTGCCTTGTTCATGGGGCAGAACAACAGATTTGTACCTTGTCAGCTCAGGGATTTGACCCAGCAACCTTTCAGTTACTGGCCCAACACTAAACACTAGGCTACTGTCTCCTCTAACCACTAGGCTACCTGCCTCCTCTAACCACTAGGCTACCTGCCTCCTCTAACCACTAGGCTACCTGCCTCCTCTAACCACTAGGCTACCTGCCTCCTCTAACCACTAGGCTACCTGCCTCCTCTAACCACTAGGCTACCTGCCTCCTCTAACCACTAGGCTACCTGCCTCCTACAAACCACTAACCACTAGGCTACCTCCCACCACTAGGCTACCTGCCTCCTCTAACCACTAGGCTACCTGCCTCCTCTAACCACTAGGCTACCTGCCTCCTCTAACCACTAGGCTACCTGCCTCCTCTAACCACTAGGCTACCTGCCTCCTCTAACCACTAGGCTAACCACTAGGCTACCTGCCTCCTCTAACCACTAGGCTACCTGCCTCCTCTAACCACTAGGCTACCTGCTACCTGCCCCTCTAACCACTAGGCTACCTGCCCCTCTAACCACTAGGCTACCTGCTACCCCCCTCTAACCACTAGGCTACCTGCCCCCTCTAACCACTAGGCTACCTGCCCCCTCTAACCACTAGGCTACCTGCCTCTAACCACTAGGCTACCTGCCTCCTCTAACCACTAGGCTACCTGCCACCCCACTTTAATGATAGCTATGTTAATGTATATTATAACCTGGGTGGTACGAGCCCTGAATGCTGATTGGCTGACAGCCATGGTATATCAGATCGTATACTACGGGTACGACAAAACATTTTATTTTTACTGCTCTAATTAAGTTGGTAACCAGTTTATAATGGCAATAAGACACCTCTGGGGTTTTTGATATATGGCCAAAACCACGGCTATGGGCTGTATCCAGGCACTCCATGTTGTGTCGTGCATAAGAACAGCCCTAAGCAGTGATATATTGGCCATATACCACACCCCCTCGTGCCTTATTGGTTAATTATCTCATGTAAAGACTTAGGGTGCCTTTTATTGTTTAAAGGTACTGCAAGTGAATTAGCAGATGCGATTTCATGTAGCTACTGAAACACAGCTATTAACAGGTTGATGTGGAGTTACTGGAACACAGCTGTTGATGTGGAGTTACTGGAACACAGCTGTTGATGTGGAGCTACTGGAACACAGCTGTTGATGTGGAGCTACTGGAACACAGCTGTTGATGTGGAGCTACTGGAACACAGCTGTTGATGTGGAGCTACTGGAACACAGCTGTTGATGTGGAGCTACTGGAACACAGCTGTTGATGTGGAGCTACTGGAACACAGCTGTTGATGATGTGGAGCTACTGGAACACAGCTGTTGATGATGAGGAGCTACTGGAACACAGTTGTTGATGTGGAGCTACTGGAACACAGCTGTTGATGTGGAGCTACTGGAACACAGCTGTTGATGTGGAGCTACTGGAACACAGCTGTTGATGTGGAGCTACTGGAACACAGCTGTTGATGTGGAGCTACTGGAACACAGCTGTTGATGATGTGGAGCTACTGGAACACAGCTGTTGATGATGTGGAGCTACTGGAACACAGCTGTTGATGATGTGGAGCTACTGGAACACAGCTGTTGATGATGTGGAGCTACTGGAACACAGCTGTTGATGATGTGGAGCTACTGGAACACAGCTGTTGATGATGTGGAGCTACTGGAACACAGCTGTTGATGATGTGGAGCTACTGGAACACAGCTGTTGATGATGTGGAGCTACTGGAACACAGCTGTTGATGATGTGGAGCTACTGGAACACAGCTGTTGATGATGTGGAGCTACTGGAACACAGCTGTTGATGATGTGGAGCTACTGGAACACAGCTGTTGATGTGGAGCTACTGGAACACAGCTGTTGATGATGGAGCATGTTACACAGCTGTAGGTTGATGATGTGGAGCTACTGGAACACAGGTTATCCTATGTGGAGGTACTGGAACACAGGTTATACTATGTACAGGTAGTATATACAGGTTATACTATGTACAGGTAGTATATACAGGTTATACTATGTACAGGTAGTATATACAGGTTATACTATGTACAGGTAGTATATACAGGTTATCCTATGTACAGGTAGTATATACAGGTTATACTATGTACAGCTAGTATATACAGGTTATCCTATGTACAGGTTATATACAGGTTATCCTATGTACAGGCTAGTATATACAGGTTATCCTATGTACAGGTTATATGTACAGGTTATCCTATGTACAGGTTATCCTATGTACAGGTTATCCTATGTACAGGTTATCCTATGTACAGGTTATCCTATGTACAGGTTATCCTATGTACAGGTTATCCTATGTACAGGTTATCCTATGTACAGGTTATCCTATGTACAGGTTATCCTATGTACAGGTAGTATATACAGGTTATACTATGTACAGGTAGTATATACAGGTAGTATATACAGGTTATCCTATGTACAGGTAGTATATACAAGTAGTATATACAGGTTATCCTATGTACAGGTAGTATATACAAGTAGTATATACAGGTTATCCTATGTACAGGTAGTATATACAGGTAGTATATACAGGTTATCCTATGTACAGGTAGTATATACAGGTTATACTATGTACAGGTAGTATATACAGGTTATACTATGTACAGGTAGTATATACAGGTTATCCTATGTGCAGGTAGTTTATACAGGTTATCCTATGTGCAGGTAGTATGTACAGGTTATCCTATGTGCAGGTAGTATGTACAGGTTATCCTATGTACAGGTAGTATATACAGGTAGTATGTACAGGTTATCCTATGTACAGGTAGTATATACAGGTAGTATGTACAGGTTATCCTATGTACAGGTAGTATATACAGGTAGTATGTACAGGTTATCCTATGTACAGGTAGTATATACAGGTAGTATATACAGGTTATCCTATGTACAGGTAGTATATACAGGTTATCCTATGTACAGGTAGTATATACAGGTTATCCTATGTACAGGTAGTATATACAGGTTATCCTATATACAGGTTATACTATGTACAGGTAGTATATGTACAGGTAGTATATACAGGTAGTATATACAGGTTATCCTATGTACAGGTAGTATATACAAGTAGTATATACAGGTTATCCTATGTACAGGTAGTATATACAGGTTATCCTATGTACAGGTAGTATATACAGGTTATCCTATATACAGGTTATCCTATATACAGGTAGTATATGTACAGGTAGTATATGTACAGGTAGTATATGTACAGGTAGTATATGTACAGGTAGTATATGTACAGGTAGTATATGTACAGGTAGTATATGTACAGGTAGTATATGTACAGGTAGTATATGTACAGGTAGTATATGTACAGGTAGTATATACAGGTTATCATATGTACAGGTAGTATATACAGGTTATCCTATGTACAGGTAGTATATACAGGTTATCCTATGTACAGGTAGTATATACGGGTTATACTATGTACAGGTAGTATATACGGGTTATACTATGTACAGGTAGTATATACAGGTTATCCTATGTACAGGTAGTATATACAGGTTATCCTATGTACAGGTAGTATATACAGGTTATCCTATGTACAGGTAGTATATACAGGTTATCGTATGTGCAGGTAGTTTATACAGGTTATCCTATGTGCAGGTAGTATGTACAGGTTATCCTATGTACAGGTAGTATGTACAGGTTATCCTATGTACAGGTAGTATATACAGGTAGTATGTACAGGTTATCCTATGTACAGGTAGTATATACAGGTAGTATGTACAGGTTATCCTATGTACAGGTAGTATATACAGGTAGTATATACAGGTTATCCTATGTACAGGTAGTATATACAGGTTATCCTATGTACAGGTAGTATATACAGGTTATCCTATGTACAGGTAGTATATACAGGTTATCCTATGTACAGGTAGTATATACAGGTTATCCTATATACAGGTTATACTATGTACAGGTAGTATATGTACAGGTAGTATATACAGGTAGTATATACAGGTTATCCTATGTACAGGTAGTATATACAAGTAGTATATACAGGTTATCCTATGTACAGGTAGTATATACAGGTTATCCTATGTACAGGTAGTATATACAGGTTATCCTATATACAGGTTATCCTATGTACAGGTAGTATATGTACAGGTAGTATATGTACAGGTAGTATATGTACAGGTAGTATATGTACAGGTAGTATATGTACAGGTAGTATATGTACAGGTAGTATATGTACAGGTAGTATAGATACAGGTAGTATATATACAGGTAGTATATACAGGTTATCCTATATACAGGTAGTATATAGGTTATCCTATATACAGGTAGTATATACAGGTTATCCTATAGGTAGTTTATACAGGTTATCCCATATACAGGTTATCCTATGTACAGGTAGTTTATACAGGTTATCCTATGTACAGGTAGTTTATACAGGTTATCCCATGTACAGGTAGTTTATACAGGTTATCCCATGTACAGGTAGTTTATACAGGTTATCCTATGTACAGGTAGTTTATACAGGTTATCCCATGTACAGGTAGTTTATACAGGTTATACTATGTACAGGTAGTATATACAGGTTATCCTATGTACAGGTAGTTTATACAGGTTATCCTATGTACAGGTAGTATATACAGGTTATCCTATGTACAGGTTATCGTATATACAGGTTATCGTATGTACAGGTAGTATATACAGGTTATCCTATGTACAGGTAGTATGTGTGTCTCTCTCTCTCTCTCTCTCCAGGTGTAATATAATTGTGTGTGTGTCTCTCTCTCTCTCTCTCTCTCCAGGTGTAATATAATTGTGTGTGTCTCTCTCTCTCTCTCTCCGGGTGTAATATAATTGTGTGTGTGTGTGTGTCTCTCTCTCTCTCTCCAGGTGTAATATAATTGTGTGTGTGTGTGTGTCTCTCTCTCTCTCTCTCCAGGTGTAATATAATTGTGTGTGTGTGTCTCTCTCTCTCCAGGTGTAATATAATTGTGTGTGTGTCTCTCTCTCCAGGTGTAATATAATTGTGTGTGTGTGTCTCTCTCTCCAGGTGTAATATAATTGTGTGTGTGTGTCTCTCTCTCTCTCTCTCTCTCCAGGTGTAATATAATTGTGTGTGTGTGTCTCTCTCTCTCTCTCTCTCCAGGTGTAATATAATTGTGTGTGTGTGTCTCTCTCTCTCTCTCTCTCTCCAGGTGTAATATAATTGTGTGTGTGTGTCTCTCTCTCTCTCTCTCTCTCTCCAGGTGTAATATAATTTGTGTGTGTCTCTCTCTCTCTCCAGGTGTAATATAATTGTGTGTGTCTCTCTCTCTCTCCAGGTGTAATATAATTGTGTGTGTGTGTCTCTCTCTCTCTCTCTCTCCAGGTGTAATATAATTGTGTGTGTGTGTCTCTCTCTCTCTCTCTCTCCAGGTGTAATATAATTGTGTGTGTCTCTCTCTCTCTCCAGGTGTAATATAATTGTGTGTGTGTGTGTCTCTCTCTCTCTCTCTCTCTCTCTCTCTCTCTCTCTCTCCAGGTGTAATATAATTGTGTGTCTCTCTCTCTCTCTCTCCAGGTGTAATATAATTGTGTGTCTCTCTCTCTCTCTCCAGGTGTAATATAATTGTGTGTCTCTCTCTCTCTCCAGGTGTAATATAACTGTGTGTGTCTCTCTCTCTCTCTACAGGTGTAATATAACTGTGTGTGTGTCTCTCTCTCTCTACAGGTGTAATATAACTGTGTGTGTGTCTCTCTCTCTCTCCAGGTGTAATATAATTGTGTGTGTGTCTCTCTCTCCAGGTGTAATATAATTGTGTGTGTGTCTCTCTCTCCAGGTGTAATATAATTGTGTGTGTGTCTCTCTCTCCAGGTGTAATATAATTGTGTGTGTGTCTCTCTCTCCAGGTGTAATATAATTGTGTGTGTGTCTCTCTCTCCAGGTGTAATATAATTGTGTGTGTGTGTGTGTCTCTCTCTCTCTCTCCAGGTGTAATATAATTGTGTGTGTGTGTGTGTCTCTCTCTCTCTCTCTCCAGGTGTAATATAAGTGTGTGTGTCTCTCTCTCTCCAGGTGTAATATAATTGTGTGTGTGTCTCTCTCTCCAGGTGTAATATAATTGTGTGTGTGTGTCTCGGACTGACTCTGACTCTCTCCAGGTGTAATATAATTGTAGGTGTAGGTGTGTCTCTCTCTCTCTCTCTCTCTCTCAGGTGTAATATAGTTGGTGTGACTCGGACTGTAGGATGATCGGACTGACTCCAGGTGTAATATAATTGTGTGTAGTGTGTGTCTCTCTCTCTCTCTCTCTCTCCAGGTGTAATATAATTGAGTGTGTGACTCTCTGACTGACTCTCTCTCTCCAGGTGTAATATAATTGTGTGTGTGTGGAGTCTCTCTCTCTCTCCAGGTGTAATATAATTGTGTGTGGTGTCTCTCTCTGACTCTCTCTCTCCAGGTGTAATATAATTTGTGAATGTGTTTCTCATCTCGGTTTCCCATCTCATCAGGTGTAATATAATTGTGTTTGTGTGTCTTTGTCTCTCGGCCTCTCTCCAGGTGTAATATCACCACTCAGCTTGTCTGTAAGTCTCTCTTTTAATGCCTTTCTGTCTGTACTCTCTGACTCATCCAAAAGGTGTAATATAATTGCACCTCTCTGATTTTGTTCAGGTGTAATATAACTGTTGTCTGCCTCTCATCTAATCAGGTGTAATATAACCTGTTTGTGTGTCTCTCTCTCCTCTCCAGGTGTAATATAATTGTGTGTGTGTCTCTCTCTCCAGGTGTAATATAATTGTGTGTGTGTCCTCCCATCCTCTCTCAGGTGTAATATAATTGTGTGTGTGGGACACTCTCTCCAGGTGTAATATAATTGTGTGTGTCTCTCTCTCTCCAGGTGTAATATAATTGTGTGTGTGTAACCCCCCTCTCTCCAGGTGTAATATAATTGTGTGTGTGTCTCTCTCTCCAGGTGTAATATAATCCTCTGTGTCTCGTACTGACTGACTAGGAGTAACCCCCCATCCTCGACCGCGCCTTAACCCCCATCCTCTGTCGACCGGACTTGACCCCCAGGAGTAGGAGTGACTCGGACTGACTGACTAGGAGTAGGAGTGACTCGGACTAACCCCCCATCCTGACTAGGAGTAGGAGTTAACCCCCTCTCTGACTAGGAGTAGGCCTTAACCCCCATCCTCTGACTCGGACTGACTAGGAGTAGGAGTAACCCCACTGACTAGGAGTAGGAGTGACTCGGACTGACCCATAGGAGTGACTCGGACTGACTAGGAGTAGGAGTGACATCCTCTGTCGGACTGACTAGGAGTAGGAGTGACTCGGACTGACTAGGAGTAGGAGTGACTCGGACTGACTAGGAGTAACCCCCAGTGACTCGGACCGCGCCTTAACCCCCTGACTCTGTAGGAGTGACTCGGACTGACGAGGAGTAGGAGTGACCCCCATGACTGACTAGGAGTAGGAGTGACTCGGACCCCCATGACTGACTAGGAGTAGGAGTGACCGACGACTAACCCCATGACTCTGACTAGGAGTAGGAGTGACTCGGACTGACTAGGAGTAGGAGTGACTCGGACTGACTAGGAGTAGGAGTGACTCGGACTGACTAGGAGTAGGAGTGACTCGGACTGACTAGGAGTAGGAGTGACTCGGACTGACTAGGAGTAGGAGTGACTCGGACTGACTAGGAGTAGGAGTGACCTCGGACTGACTGACTAGGAGTAGGAGTGACTCGGACAAGTTAACCCCAGCCTGGATCGCGCCTTAACCCCCATTTCTAGAATGACCGCGCCTTAACCCCATTTCTCATCCTCAGACGGTTTCCCCATCATCATCAGTGAAGTGTAACCATGTTGTTTAGTTGGAGCCGTTTGTCTGGACTCGGCCTGGTAGAGTAGCAGCAGGTTAGGAGGTGACTCACCACTCAGCTTGTCTGTAAGTCGAGCCTTTTTAATGCCTTTCTGTCTGTACTGATCTGACTCATCCAAAATGGCTGTAACTTATAACACACACCTCTCTGATTTTGTTCAACGTGAATATGAAGGGTTGTCTGCCAATTACACATGTAATCAGCTTTCTACAATTCTCCACACCTGTTTTTCTGTACTTAAACCCTCTCCTCCTCCCTCCAGGCGTTGTCCCCTGCCCCTGCGTCCACCGTGGGAAGCCCTGTAGGCAGCTCCATCAGTCTAATTCCGGAGGACGGACTTCCTCCCATCCTCATCTCAACCGGAGTTAAAGGAGGTGTGAGGGGACACAGCACAGGTGCTTAACCCCCCATCCTCACTGTCGACCGCGCCTGAACCACCCATCCCCATCCTCTCTGTCGACCGCGCCTTAACCCCCCATCCTCTGTCGACCGCGCCTTAACCCCCCATCCTCTCTGTCGACCGCGCCTTAACCCCCATCCTCTGTCGACCGCGCCTTAACCCCCATCCTCTGTCGACCGCGCCTTAACCCCCCATCCTCTCTGTCGATCGCGCCTTAACCCCCATCCTCTCTGTCGATCGCGCCTTTAACCCCCCCATCCTCTCTGTCGATCGCGCCTTTAACCCCCCCCCATCCTCTCTGTCGATCGCGCCTTTAACGCCCCCCATCCTCTCTGTCGACCGCGCCCCCCATCCTCTTTAACCCCCACCGCGCCCCCCATCCTCTCTGTCGACCGCGTTTTACCGCCCCCCATCCTCTCTGTCGACCGCGACCCCTCCCCCATCCTCTCTGTCGACCGCGCCCCGCATCCTCTCTTAACCCCCATCCTCTCTGTCGACCGCGTCTTAACCCCCCGACCGCGCCCCCATCCTCTCTGTCGATCGCGTCTTACCGCCCCCATCCTCTCTGTCGCCCCCCGCGCCTTAACCCCCCATCCTCTCTGTCGATCGCGCCTTTAACCCCCATCCTCTCTGTCGATCGCGCTCTTAACCCCCATCCTCTCTGTCGATCGCGCCTTTCGACCGCCCCCCATCCTCTCTGTCGACCGCGTTTTAACCCCCATCCTCTCTGTCGACCGCGTTTTAACCCCCATCCTCTCTGTCGACCGCGCCCCCATCCTCTTTACCGCCCCCCATCCTCTCTGTCGACCGCGCCCCCATCCTCTCTGTAACCCCCCCCATCCTCTCTGTCGACCGCGCCTTAACCCCCATCCTCTCTGTCGATCGCGTCTTAACCCCCCTTCCTCTCTGTCGATCGTCGCCCCCTTCCTCTCTGTCGATCGCGTCTTAACCCCCTTCCTCTCTGTCGATCGCGCCCTTAACCCCCATCCTCTCTGTCGACCGCGCCCCCATCCCTCCGACCGCGCCCCCATCCTCTCCCCCCCCCCATCCTCTCTGTCGACCGCGCCCCCTCCCCCATCCTCTCTGTCGACCGCGCCCCCTCCCCCATCCTCTCTGTCGACCGCGCCCCCTCCCCCATCCTCTCTGTCGACCGCCTTAACCCCCATCCTCTCTGTCGACCGCGCCTTAACCCCCATCCTCTGTCGACCGCGTCTTAACCCCCATCCTCTGTCGATCGCGTCTTAACCCCCCCCCCCCATCCTCTCTGAATGGGGAAAGGAACTTAGTGTGTTGTTTCTCCACCAGCATCACCACCCTCAGACTATGCGGTGGACGAGCGTCCCTCTGAGATGGTTCTGATACAGCAGCTGGAGGAGGGAGGTCCTGACCCCTTGGTGTGTTTGCTCAACGCTAACCTGCTGGCCATGGTCAACCTGGTCAACTGTGAGTGTCTCCAGAACTCCTTCCAGCTCCAACTAGCTGTAGATGTCACAATGCTAGTTTATTCTGACATCACTGAGGATCTTGTCTGGTTTGTTTTTCCTCACACTAGTAGAGAAGTAAATATATCATTGAGAGAATATATTTAACCCCCCCCCACCCCCAATATCATCCCACAGTACTATCTATCACTCATTACCTGAATCACATTCTGCGATCTATTGTAGAATTAATTTGTTTTCTAACCTTCCCTCGGCTCTCCCTCCCTGTAGACGTAAACAGGAAGTGTTGGTATGTGACCACTAAGGGGATGCATGCAGTGGGCCAGGCCGAGGTGGTGGTGCTTCTGCAGTGTCTACTTGACGAGAAGAGCATCCCCAAAGACCTCTTCAGCCACTTTGTACAGCTCTACCAGGAGGCCCTCACAGGTTAGTTTAACCTACCTCCACCAGGAGGCCCTCAAGGCCCTCGCAGGTTAGTTTAACCTACCTCCACCAGGAGGCCCTCGCAGGTTAGTTTAACCTTCCTCCACCAGGAGGCCCTCGCAGGTTAGTTTAACCTTCCTCCACCAGGAGGCCCTCGCAGGTTAGTTTAACCTTCCTCCACCAGGTTAGTTTAACCTTCCTCCACCAGGAGGCCCTCGCAGGTTAGTTTAACCTTCCTCCACCAGGAGGCCCTCGCAGGTTAGTTTAACCTACCTCCACCAGGAGGCCCTCGCAGGTTAGTTTAACCTACCTCCACCAGGAGGAGGCCCTCAGGAGGCCCAGGTTAGTTTAACCTACCTCCACCAGGAGGCCCTCGCAGGTTAGTTTAACCTACCTCCACCAGGAGGCCCCAGGAGGCCCGCAGGTTAGTTTTTAACAGGTTAGTTTAACCTCCACCAGGACCTCCACCAGGAGGCAGGTTAGTTTAACCTACCTCCACCAGGAGGCCCTCGCAGGTTAGTTTAACCTACCTCCACCAGGAGGCCCTCGCAGGTTAGTTTAACACCATTAAAGGGTTTTTCTTTGTTTTTACTATATTCTACATTGTAGAATAATAGTTGAGACATCAACATTATGAAATAACACATATGGAATCATGTAGTAACCAAAATGGTGTAAAACAAATCAAAATATATTTGAGATTCTTTAAATGAGTCCCCCATTGCCTTGATGACAGCTTTGCACACTCTTGGCATTCTCTCAACCAGCTTCACCTGGAATGCTTTTCCAACTGTCTTGAAGGAGTTCCCACATATGCTGAGCACTTGTTGGCTGCTTTTCCTTCACTTGCGGCCCAACTCATCCCAAACCATCTCAAATGGGTTGATGTTGGGTGATTGTGGAGGCCAGGTCACCTGATGCAGCACTCATCACTCTCCTTCTTGGTAAAATAGCCCCTTACATGCTGACCAGACAAGTTGCAAAATAAATGTAGAAATCTATGTTATTTATTACACCCACATTGCTCGCGCCAATGAGCGTCTGCGTTGCCAAGGGCTAAAATACAAGTCAGTTCTATTTCTGATCGTGCTGCAAGTCTTGCCTCTCCCATCTCCTTATTGGTTTATAGAAGCAGGTACCCACGTGCCATCTCCTCATTGGTTATACCCATGTGGGTGACTGAAAGACCAACTGTTTTGCTGGTAGTTGTGGTAATACATTGAAAGGAGGAAGGAGGAGAGATGACTAGAAACGATTCGGTTGGCTGTTTTATGTGTGGATTAATTGTTGGAGTAGAAGTCCTTGTTTATTTCAGGTAAAATAACAACTCAATGTTTATATCCCAGGATCCCAGCAAGCTAGCTAAGTCGGACAACTTAGCTTGCACTTGCTAGCTAAGGTTATCTAGCTAAATTGCCATACATGTTTAATGCTTTTCAACCTGTCCCAAAATTAACGTCATTGGTTCAGAGTTTGTTTTGATATTTTACCCTGCGTGTCGTGATCGCGCTTGGTGTGGGGGGACAAAATAAATGTAGGCACGTTAGCGCACGATGGCGCACGCGCAGCCGGTTTGGGTACCGTGTTACACAGCTTGGAGGTGTGTTGGGTCATTGTCCTGTTGAAAAACAAATGATAGTCCCACTAAGCCCAAACCAGATGGGATGGCTTAAGTGTACCATGAATTCTAAATAAATCAGACAGTGTCACAGCAAATCACCCCCACAATTTGGACTCATCAGACAAAATGCCAATTTTCTTCCGGTCTAATTTCCATTGCTCATGTTTCTTGGCCCAAGCAAGTCTCTTCTTATTATTGGTGTCCTTTAGTAGTGGTTTCTTTGCAGCAATTCGACCATGAAGGCCTGATTCACACAGTCTCCTCTGAACAGTTTATGTTGATGTGTCTGTTACTTGAACTCTGTGAAGCATTTATTTGGGCTGCAATTTCTGAGGCTGGTAACTCTAATGAACTTATCCTCTGCAGCAGAGGTAACTCCGGGTCTTCCTTTCCTGTGGCGGTCCTCATGAGAGCCAGTTTCACCCCCCCCATCCTCACTGTCGATCGCGTCTTGATGGTTTTTGAAGAAACTTTCAAAGTTCTAGAAATGTTCAGGCTTGACTGACTTTCATGTCTTAAAGTAATGGACTGTCGTTTCCCTTTGCTTACTTGAACTTTTCTTGCCATAATATGGACTTGGTCTTTTAACAATAGGGATATCTTCTGTCCCTACCTTGTCACAACACAACTGATTGGCTCAAACGCATTAAGAAGGAAGGAAATTCCACAAATTAACTTAACAAGTGTGGTGGTTCATTTCTTTACTGTGAAATGAGGAGAGAAACTTATCACGCAAGTCAGTTATATGTAAACTAAATCTTTATTCACTTAAAGGTAGCAGATCAATACAACACACACATATATAAAGTGAATCGATTGAGTCTCTACGATAATGATGGCTGGTCGACGAATCACCCTCAGATGATTCGTTGAGAGCCCCGAGACAAAAGTACAAAAGGTCTTCTAGAGCAAAGATACACCCCCTTCAGTCTACATGACAAACAACAGATGTATGGAATGAGTCACAATGTTAAGATTTTGTATGAAAGATACTTATAATTCACAGCAGACAGTACCTGCTGTAAAAAACATTATCTTTGTGTAGAGACCAAGGTCTGGCCCTGGTACCATATAGAACAGAAACATTAACTCATGCTCTGGAATACGGTCTCTTTAGGTTTTATCACACAAAAGACATCAGAAATATCCTGTCAGTGTTCTCCCAGAGGTCCATCCTCGGTAGAGTTCACACAGATGAGCGTTCTAACAACCCTTTATTCTGTTTCATAAAACAACCATTTGATGCAATAAAAGCATTCTAACATAATCTTGTAATTGCCCCCATACAAGGTGCACCTGTTAATTGAAATGCATTCCCAGGTGACTACCTCATGAAGCTGGTTGAGAGAATGAAAATGGTGTGCAAAGCTGTTATCAAGGCAAAGGGTGGCTTTTTGAAAAATCTCAAATGTATTTTGAATTGTTTAACAATTTTTTTGTGTTACTACATGATTCCATGTGTGTTATTTCATAGTTTTGATGTCTTCACTATTATTCAATGTGGAAAATAGGAAAACTAAAGAAAAACCCTTGAATGAGTAGGCGTTCTAAAACTTTTGACTGATACTGTATATACATCTCTACTGGAGTGGTTGAGATGGATTTGTACATCAAGTGACTAGTGGTAGGAGATTAAAATGTGTTTTTTAAAAAACTTTTATTTAACTAGGAAACTCCGTTAAGAACAAATTCTTATTCATGACTGCCTACCCCGGTCCAACCCTTCCCCGACCCGGATGACGCTGGGCCCCATGGGACTCCCGATTATGTCCGGTTGTGATACAGCCCGTGATCGAACCCGGGTCTATAGTGACGCCGTTAGCACTGCGGCGCAGTGCCTTAGACCGCTGCGCCACTTATATAAACGGGGCTGAAAAGTGACTGGTAGGTGGATATGCAGTGGCCGGTAGGTGGATATGCAGTGGCCGGTAGGTGGGTATGCAGTGGCCGGTAGGTGGGTATGCAGTGGCCGGTAGGTGGGTATGCAGTGGCCGGTAGGTGGGTATGCAGTGGCCGGTGGGTGGGGATGCAGTGGCCGGTGGGTGGGGATGCAGTGGCCGGTGGGTGGGGACGCAGTGGCCGGTGGGTGGGGACGCAGTGGCCGGTGGGTGGGGACGCAGTGGCCGGTGGGTGGGGACGCAGTGGCCGGTGGGTGGGGACGCAGTGGCCGGTGGGTGGGGGTGCATGTCAAATGTCCTCTTTACTGCCTGCTGCTGTAGTGATAGTGAGGCTCGACCTCGTCACTAAATTGTAGGTCAAACATTTAGTGTCCTGTTTTCAGGCTCGCTGAGGCGAACGCCTCTGGGAGTCCCTTGTGCCTTAATTATAACAGTTCTAGTGTTGTGTATGATCATAAGCAGGGCTGTCCAACCCTGTTCCTGGAGAGAGACCCTCCTGTATGTTTTCTGTCCAACCCTGTTCCTGGAGAGAGACCCTCCTGTATGTTTTCTGTCCAACCCTGTTCCTGGAGAGAGACCCTCCTGTATGTTTTCTGTCCAACCCTGTTCCTGGAGAGAAACCCTCCTGTATGTTTTCTGTCCAACCCTGTTCCTGGAGAGAGACCCTCCTGTATGTTTTCTGTCCAACCCTGTTCCTCGAGAGAGAGACCCTCCTGTATGTTTTCTGTCCAACCCTTACGGAACATACCTGATTCAGCTAGTTAACATTTTGGCGAGCAGCACTAAATTAAGGTTGGACTGAACCTACAGGATGGAAGCTCTTCAGTTGGGCAGCCCTGACCTGTAGCTTTTCTTTGATATTTTACAACTGGGAAGATGAAAGCTGTATGTTGGTGGCATTATACTGTATGTGGGCTGGCTTGAATATCTCGGAGATGAGAGGGCTAGTCAATAGGTTGATGAAGACTGTGCTAGTTGGTACTAGATACTGTACGTCTGTAATGTACAGTCAGTTGGTGACTTGCCGTTATATTTTGTACGTTATGAGTAAAAGCAGAGTCCTCTGTCTTGCCGTTTGAGTGTATTAAGCTCTAAGCTTCTCACATGGAATTATGCTGAGGAACCGAGTTAGTTTTCATCACATCTGCTGCCTGCAGGGGATTCAAAGGAACAGTTGATATCCTTGCTCTCAACTCTTCCTCTTCACTGATCCTCTCTCCCTCCTATCCTCTCTGCTCTTCTCCTCCATTGAAGCTGTGAGCTCTGTATTCACTCCTTTAATTGCAAAATATACGTTTTTATTTAAAATATATATTTTACCCATTTTTTTTTCTCCCCAATTTCGTGTTGTCCAATTGGAAGTTACGATCTTGCCTCATCGCTGCAACTCCCCCAACGGACTCAGGAGAGGCGAACGTCAAGAGCCGTGACCTGCCAGGCAGCACTGCTTCTTGACACAATGCCCACTTAACCCGGAAGCCAGCCGCACCAATGTGTCGGAGGAAACCTCTTCAAAGCTGAAGTCAGCTTGCAGGCGCCCGGCCCACCACAAGGAGTCGCTAGTGCACGATGAGCCAAGAAAAACCCTCCCCTAACTCAGACAATGCTGTGCCAAATAAATGTGTTTAACACTTACTCTTCCAGCCCCTCCTCTCCTCTCCAACTGGGCCATTCGTTCTTCACCTCTCCTTCCCTCCCTTTCCTCTCCTCCTCCTTCTAACCCATATTCTCCTCCTCCCCTCCAGGTAATGTCCTGACCCACCTGGGCCATTCGTTCTTCCTTTCCTTCTTCTTCCCTCCCTTTCCTCTTCTTTTTCCCTCCCTTTCCTCTCCTCCTCCTAACCCATATTCTCCTCCTCCCATCCAGGTAATGTCCTGACCCACCTGGGCCATTCGTTCTTCACCCAGAGTTTCCTGGGCAGCAGGGAGCATGGAGGGTTCCTCTACGTCTCCCCATCTTTCCAGTCCCTCCAGGACCTGATGCTCCCCAACCCCCCCTACCTGTTTGGGGTGTTGCTGCAGAAGTGGGAGACCCCCTGGGCCAAGATGTTCCCCATCAGACTCATGCTGCGGCTGGGCGCCGAGTACAGATGTGAGTACGGAGGGATGGGTTGGTTTGGGTTAGCTTTGGGATGGGTTGGTTTGGGTTAGCTTTGGGATGGGTTGGTTTGGGTTAGCTTTGGGATGGGTTGGTTTGGGTTAGCTTTGGGATGGGTTGGTTTGGGTTAGCTTTGGGATGGGTTGGTTTGGGTTAGCTTTGGGATGGGTTGGTTTGGGTTAGCTTTGGGATGGGTTGGTTTGGGTTAGCTTTGGGATGGGTTGGTTTGGGTTAGCTTTGGGATGGGTTGGTTTGGGTTAGCTTTGGGATGGGTTGGTTTGGGTTAGCTTTGGGATGGGTTGGTTTGGGTTAGCTTTGGGATGGGTTGGTTTGGGTTAGCTTTGGGATGGGTTGGGATGGGTTAGCTTTGGGATGAGTTGGTTTGGGTTAGCTGGTTTGGGTTAGCTTTGGGATGGGTTAGCTTTGGGATGGGTTGGTTTGGGTTAGCTTTGGGATGGGTTAGCTTTGGGATGGGTTGGCTTTGGGATGGGTTAGCTTTGGGATGGGTTGGCTTTGGGATGGGTTGGCTTTGGGATGGGTTGGCTTTGGGATGGGTTGGCTTTGGGATGGGTTGGCTTTGGGATGGGTTAGCTTTGGGATGGGTTGGTTTTGGGATGGGTTGGTTTTGGGATGGGTTGGTTTGGGTTAGCTTTGGGATGGGTTAGCTTTGGGATGGGTTGGCTTTGGGATGGGTTGGCTTTGGGATGGGTTGGTTTGGGTTAGCTTTGGGATGGGTTGGTTTGGGTTAGCTTTGGGATGGGTTGGGATGGGTTAGCTTTGGGATGAGTTGGTTTGGGTTAGCTGGTTTGGGTTAGCTTTGGGATGGGTTAGCTTTGGGATGGGTTGGTTTGGGTTAGCTTTGGGATGGGTTAGCTTTGGGATGGGTTGGCTTTGGGATGTGTTAGCTTTGGGATGGGTTGGCTTTGGGATGGGTTGGCTTTGGGATGGGTTGGCTTTGGGATGGGTTGGCTTTGGGATGGGTTGGCTTTGGGATGGGTTGGCTTTGGGATGGGTTGGTTTTGGGATGGGTTAGCTTTGGGATGGGTTGGTTTTGGGATGGGTTAGCTTTGGGATGGGTTAGCTTTGGGATGGGTTGGCTTTGGGATGGGTTGGCTTTGGGATGGGTTGGCTTTGGGATGGGTTGGCTTTGGGATGGGTTGGCTTTGGGATGGGTTAGCTTTGGGATGGGTTGGCTTTGGGATGGGTTGGCTTTGGGATGGGTTAGCTTTGGGATGGGTTGGCTTTGGGATGGGTTGGCTTTGGGATGGGTTGGCTTTGGGATGGGTTGGCTTTGGGATGGGTTGGCTTTGGGATGGGTTGGCTTTGGGATGGGTTGGCTTTGGGATGGGTTAGCTTTATAAATAAATAAAATTGAAATAAATAATATAAAATATATAATATAATATAATATACCTACAGGACTTCTGTAACTACCAGTACACGTTGTCCCTAGTGAAGGGTCTATATAATATAATATAATGTAACTACCAGTACACGTTGTCCCTAGTGAAGGGTCTATATACTATATAATATAATGTAACTACCAGTACACGTTGTCCCTAGTGAAGGGTCTATATAATATAATATAATATAATGTAACTACCAGTACACGTTGTCCCTAGTGAAGGGTCTATATAATATAATATAATATAATGTAACTACCAGTACACGTTGTCCCTAGTGAAGGGTCTATATAATATAATATAATATAATGTAACTACCAGTACACGTTGTCCCTAGTGAAGGGTCTATATAATATAATATAATATAATGTAACTACCAGTACACGTTGTCCCTAGTGAAGGGTCTATATAATATAATATAATGTAACTACCAGTACACGTTGTCCCTAGTGAAGGGTCTATATAATATAATATAATGTAACTACCAGTACATGTTGTCTCTAGTGAAGGGTCTATATACTATAATATAATATAATGTAACTACCAGTACATGTTGTCTCTAGTGAAGGGTCTATATAATATAATATACCTACAGGACTTCCGTAACTACCAGTACACGTTGTCCCTAGTGAAGGGTCTATATAATATAATATAATATAATGTAACTACCAGTACACGTTGTCCCTAGTGAAGGGTCTATATAATATAATATAATATAATAATATAATATAATATAATATAATGTAACTACCAGTACACGTTGTCCCTAGTGAAGGGTCTATATAATATAATATAATATAATGTAACTACCAGTACATGTTGTCTCTAGTGAAGGGTCTATATAATATAATATACCTACAGGACTTCCGTAACTACCAGTACACGTTGTCCCTAGTGAAGGGTCTATATAATATAATATAATGTAACTACCAGTACACGTTGTCCCTAGTGAAGGGTCTATATAATATAATATAATATAATGTAACTACCAGTACATGTTGTCCCTAGTGAAGGGTCTATATAATATAATATAATATAATGTAACTACCAGTACATGTTGTCCCTAGTGAAGGGTCTATATAATATAATATAATATAATGTAACTACCAGTACACGTTGTCCCTAGTGAAGGGTCTATATACTATAATATAATATAATGTAACTACCAGTACATGTTGTCTCTAGTGAAGGGTCTATATAATATAATATACCTACAGGACTTCCGTAACTACCAGTACACGTTGTCCCTAGTGAAGGGTCTGGTGGTGAAGAAGACCTGCATCAAGATCCCCAGCAACCGATACAACGAGGTGAGGCTGTCAACCAATCATATTGCTTCCTAGTGAGGGGTTCTGCCAATCACTAGACACCACAGTCCTAAAACCAGAGAAGACCAACATTATGTACAGTCGCCTGGAATCCACACTGAATATCGTTCCTTTCCCCTTTCACTGCCTTCATTGATACTTTTGTTTAACCTTTATTTAACCTTTATTTAACCTTTATTTAACCTTTATTTAACCAGGCAAGTCAGTTAAGAACAAATTCTTATTTACAATGACGGCCTAGGAACAGTGGGTTTAACTGCCTGTTCAGGGGCAGAACGACAGATTTATTTGTACCTTGTCAGCTCGGGGGTTTGAACTTGCAACCTTCCGGTTACTAGTCCAACGCTCTAACCACTAGGCTACCCTGCCGCCACCATACTGCTGTAGTATAGCCAAGTAGTATAGTATGTAGTAGCTGTAGTATAGCCAAGTTGTGTGTTACAGAAGACTCCCTGTAAATGTGTGGTTTATCTGCTTGGCTATGGCCTCCCTAACAGATGGAAACCCATTGATTTGACCCTTGGAACGTTTGACAACAGACTGTCTGAGAGCTTTAACACCGTCAGTGACTCAAACACTTTTATTTCTGCCATGTGAACGACGGGAGAAATGACGAAGTCAGTCACACAGACCAGGATTTCTCCACTATTCTTGGATTTTCCTCAATGTGCCTCCTAAAAATGGGACCTAATTTCATCTAAAACGGGAACTGATTTGTGGAATCTTCACCACAACTAGTGACCCTGACATTCCCTGACCATAAGGTTTATGTTACATTGGTGACCCCTGACCACAACATGACCACAACTAGGTTTATGTTACCACATTGGTGTACTGAACAGACAACCTGACCACAACTAGCAGCACCCTGACCACAACTAGCGGCCCCCTGACCACAACTAGTGACCACAACTAGTGACCCCCTGACCACAACTAGTGACCACAACTAGCAGCCCCCTGACCACAACTAGCGGCCCCCTGACCACAACTAGTGACCACAACTAGCAGCCCCCTGACCACAACTAGCAGCCCCCTGACCACAACTAGCAGCCTCCTGACCACAACTAGTGACCACAACTAGTGACCACAACTAGCAGCCCCCTGACCACAACTAGCGACCCCTGACCACAACTAGTGACCACAACTAGCGGCCCCCTGACCACAACTAGTGACCCCCTGACCACAACTAGTGACCCCCTGACCACAACTAGCGGCCTCCTGACCACAACTAGTGACCACAACTAGTGACCCCTGACCACAACTAGTGACAACCCCTGACCACAACTAGTGACCCCTGACCACAACTAGTGACCCCTGACCACAACTAGTGACCCCCCCTGACCACAACTAGCGACCCCCTGACCACAACTAGTGACCACAACTAGTGACCACAACTAGTGACCCCTGACCACAACTAGTGACCCCCTGACCACAACTAGTGAGCGGCCCCTGACCACAACTAGTGACCACAACTAGCGGCCCCCTGACCACCCCCTGACCACAACTAGTGACCACAACTAGTGACCCCCTGACCACAACTAGTGACCCCTGACTAGCGACCCCCTGACCACCCCTGACCACAACTAGCGGCCCCCTGACCACAACCCCTGACCACAACTAGTGACCCCCTGACCACAACTAGTGACCACAACCCCTGACCACAACTAGCGGCCCCCTGACCACAACTAGTGCCCCTGACCAGTGCCCCCTAGTGACCACAACTAGTGACCCCCTGACCACAACTAGTGACCCCCTGACCACAACTAGTGACCACAACCCTGACCACAACTAGCGGCCTCCTGACCACAACTAGTGACCACAACTAGTGACCCCTGACCACAACTAGTGACCCCTGACCACAACTAGTGACCCCTGACCACAACTAGCGCCCCCTGACCACAACTAGTGACCACAACTAGTGACCACAACTAGTGACCACAACTAGTGACCCCCTGACCACAACTAGTGACCCCTGACCACAACTAGTGACCCCCTGACCACAACTAGTGACCCCCCACAACTAGTGACCACAACTAGTGACCACAACTAGTGTGACCACAACTAGTGACCCCCTGACCACAACTAGTGACCCCCTGACCACAACTAGTGACCCCCTGACCACAACTAGCGGCCCCCTGACCACAACTAGGCCCCCTGACCACAACTAGTGACCACAACTAGTGACCCCCTGACCACAACTAGTGACCACAACTAGTGACCCCCTGACCACAACTAGTGACCACCACAACTAGCAGCCCCCTGACCACAACTAGCGGCCCCCTGACCACAACTAGTGACCACAACTAGCAGCCCCCTGACCACAACTAGCAGCCCCTAGCGTGACCCCCTGACCACTGACCACAACTAGCCCCCTGACCACAACCTGACCACAACTAGCGGCCCCCTGACCACAACTAGCGACCACAACTAGCGGCCCCCCCCTGACCACAACTAGCGGCCCCCTGACCACAACTAGCGGCCCCCTGACCACAACTAGTGACCCCCTGACCACAACTAGTGACTGACAACTAGCGGCCCCCTGACCACAACTAGTGACCCCTGACCACAACTAGTGACCACAACTAGCGGCCCCCTGACCACAACTAGCGGACCCCCTGACCACAACTAGCGACCACAACTAGCCCCCTGACCACAACTAGCGGCCTGACCACCTGACCACAACTAGTGACCACAACTAGTGACCACAACTAGTGACCCCCTGACCACAACTAGTGACCCAACTGACCACAACTAGACCCCCTGACCACAACTAGTGACCCCCTGACCACAACTAGTGACCCCTGACCACAACTAGTGACCCCCTGACCACAACTAGCGGCCCCTGACCACAACTAGCGGCCCCCTGACCACAACTAGTGACCACAACTAGTGACCACAACTAGTGACCACAACTAGTGACCCCCTGACCACAACTAGTGCGGCCCCCTGACCACAACTAGTGACCACAACTAGTGACCACAACTAGTGACCCCTAGACCAGTGACCACAACTAGTGACCACAACTAGTGACCCCCTGACCTAGTGACAACTAGTGACCCCTGACCACAACTAGTGACCCCCTGACCACAAACTGAGCAGCCTCCTGACCACAACTAGTGACCACAACTAGTGACCCCTGACCACAACTAGTGACCCCCTGACCACAACTAGTGACCCCTGACCACAACTAGTGACCCCTGACCACAACTAGTGACCACAACTGACCACAACTAGTGACCCCTGACCACAACTAGCGACCACAACTAGTGGCCCCCTGACCACAACTAGTGACCCCTGACCACAACTAGCGGCCCCCTGACCACAACTAGTGACCACAACTAGTGACCCCTGACCCAACAACTGACCACAACTAGGCCCCCTGACCCACAACTAGTGACCCCCTGACCACAACTAGTGACCCCCTGACCACAACTAGTGACCCCTGACCACAACTAGTGACCCCTGACCACAACTAGTGACCCCTGACCACAACTAGTGCCCCCTGACCACAACTAGTGACCCCTGACCACAACTAGCGGCCCCTGACCACAACTAGTGACCCCCTGACCACAACTAGCCCCTGACCACAACTAGACCCCCTGACCACAACTAGCGGCCCCCTGACCACAACTAGCGGCCCCCTGACCCCTGACCACAACTAGCGGCCCCTGACCACAACTAGCGGCCCCCTGACCACAACTAGCGGCCCCTGACCACAACTGACCACAACTAGCGGCCCCCTGACCACAACTAGCGGCCCCTGACCACAACTAGCGACCACAACTAGCGGCCCCCTGACCACAACTAGCTGACCACAACTAGTGACCACAACTAGTGACCACAACTAGTGACCCCCTGACCACAACTAGCGACCCCCTGACCACAACTAGCGACCCCTGACCACAACTAGCGCCCCCTGACCACCCCCTGACCACAACTAGCGGCCCCCTGACCACAACTAGTGACCACAACTAGTGACCACAACTAGTGACCACAACTAGTGACCACAACTAGTGACCACAACTAGTGACCACAACTAGTGACCCCCTGACCACAACTAGTGACCCCTGACCACAACTAGCAGACCCCCTGACCACAACTAGCGGCCCCCTGACCACAACTAGTGACCACAACTAGTGACAACTAGTGACCACAACTAGTGACCACAACTAGTGACCACAACTAGTGACCACAACTAGTGACCACAACTAGTGACCCCCTGACCACAACTAGTGACCCCCTGACCACAACTAGTGACCCCCTGACCACAACTAGTGACCCCCTGACCACAACTAGTGACCCCCTGACCACAACTAGTGACAACCCCTGACCACAACTAGTGACCCCCTGACCACAACTAGTGACAACTAGTGACCCCTGACCACAACTAGTGACCCCCTGACCACAACTAGTGACCCCTGACCACAACTAGTGACCCCCTGACCACAACTAGTGACCCCCCTGACCACAACTAGTGACCCCTGACCACAACTAGTGACCCCCTGACCACAACTAGCGGCCCCCTGACCACAACTAGTGACCACAACTAGCGGCCCCCTGACCACAACTAGTGACCCCTGACCAACTAGCTGGCCCCCTGACCACAACTAGTGACCACAACTAGCGGCCCCCTGACCACAACTAGTGACCACAACTAGCGGCCCCCTGACCACAACTAGTGACCCCTGACCACAACTAGCGGCCCCCTGACCACAACTAGCGACCACCCCTGACCACAACTAGCGGCCCCCTGACCACAACTAGCGGCCCCCTGACCACAACTAGCGGCCCCCTGACCACAACTAGCGGCCACAACTAGCGGCCCCCTGACCACAACTAGCGGCCCCCTGACCACAACTAGCGGCCCCCTGACCACAACTAGCGGCCACAACTAGCGGCCCCCTGACCACAACTAGCGGCCCCCTGACCACAACTGACCACAACTAGCGGCCCCCTGACCACACAACTAGCGGCCCCTGACCACAACTAGCGGCCCCCTGACCACAACTAGCGGCCCCCTGACCACAACTAGCGACCACAACTAGCGCCCCCTGACCACAACTAGCAGCCCCCTGACCACAACTAGCGACCACAACTAGCGGCCCCCTGACCACAACTAGACCACAACTAGCCTCCTGACCACAACTAGCGACCACAACTAGCGGCCCCCTGACCACAACTAGCGACCACAACTAGCGGCCCCCTGACCACAACTAGCGGCCCCCTGACCACAACTAGCGGCCCCCTGACCACAACTAGCGACCCCCTGACCACAACTAGCGACCCCCTGACCACAACTAGCGACCACAACTAGCAGCCTCCTGACCACAACTAGCGACCACAACTAGCGGCCCCCTGACCACAACTAGCGGCCCCCTGACCACAACTAGCGACCACAGCTAGCGGCCCCCTGACCACAACTAGCGGCCCCCTGACCACAACTAGCGACCACAGCTAGCGGCCCCCTGACCACAACTCTTCAGACCCTGGTTTCCCCAAAGCAACTTAAGGCTAGTTAGTTAATCGTTAAACTTTTGTAGTGAGCATCGTTAAATCTCCCCAGCTGTTTCCCAATCCTATAGTTGTTAACGTGTCACTTGAAAACGCTCGTAATCGAACTCCCCTCTAATCTAACTCTACCAGACTGAACAGACTATTGCCAGACTACACAGTCTTTATATTCCCTGCAGCTGATGAAGGCGATGAACACGTCCAATGAACACGTCCTGGCCATGGGGGCGTGTTTTAACGAGCTGGCCGACTCCCACCTGGTGTGTATTCAGAACGACGACGGAAACTACCAGACACAGGCCATCAGTATCCACCACCAACCACGCAAAGGTACGCACGCACACACACACACACGCCATGGGGAGTCAAGTCATAGTTTATCAACTGGACTAACAAAAACCATGGATGAAATCAATATCAATATTTCATGTTTTTTCTTCCAGTGACTGGCGCCTGCTTCTTTGTGTTCAGTGGTTCTCTGAAGGCATCTTCTGGATACCTGGCCAAGACCAGCATTGTGGAGGGTAAAAAATAAGAATTTGTTCTTAACTGACTTGCCTAGTAAAATAAAAGTAAAATAAATAAAAACAACATCCTACAATATCTCCAAATTAGAGACTGCATTTTCAATATCCCGTCATGGGGAAATAAGGACCTTTTTTATTGGCTAATGTCAGAGCACACACACGGTGTATGTGTGTTAGATTAGGGGTTTTTCAAACTCTGGACGGCCCTGAAAATAGACTACATTTATTAAGGTGAGGCACATTTGTGTCAAAAAAAAGAGACCCGTCAAATAACACAATTCTATTATAGAACGTTGTGTGTTCTGAATGTGCACCTGCAAACCAAGCGCCACCACTACTATCAGTAGTCAAAGCTGTAGGAACACAAGTAGCCAAACGGGCCGGGCCACGAACCATGTGTTTACAATACCGCGTTGGTGAAAATACACCAAATTATTAGGGTGAGGCACATGGGCTACTAACGGCTTACTACACAACAAACACTTATGTATACTGTAGCTAAGGAAGTAATGCCGTAGCTAAGGAAGTAATGCCGTAGCTAAGGAAGTAATGCCGTAGCTAAGGAAGTAATGCCGTAGCTAAGGAAGTAATGCCGTAGCTAAGGAAGTAATGCCGTAGCTAAGGAAGTAATGCCGTAGCTAAGGAAGTAATGCCGTAGCCCTGGTATATCATTTATGCAGCAGCATACAAGACATTTTTGGACTCATTTTGTTAAGGTGGTGCAGCGGCCCTTTGTTGGCAAATTTAGTCTATTAAACTTTGATCCAAGTCTGGCATTCGCTGGATTTATGGTGGGAACTTGGAACCAAAAAACACACAGCCAGTCCACTGAATAGCAGGCTAACGTTAGCGGTTTCTTTGCAACGCTTGCAGTGAGCCACTGATTCTATTCCAAACGACTCGTTGTTGAATTTGCGATTTCCAACTTGTGCCATTTTTATGTACGATGGCCGATGAGCACCGATACCTTTTTATCTATAATTTCTCTTCTTGTGAGAAGGATAAAAAAGGATTTGCCAGTAGATTGTCGACAACTGATGATGACTGCTAGCTAAGACATTGAAAGTCAGTCCAATCAAAGCTACTGTAGATATGTGATGTCATTCTATCTGTGGCCAATGACCTTGAGCCTTCTTGGATGGGCACTTCTAATAGAACTCTATGGGAGAAGCCAAGGGGAAAACCATTTGAGCTCTGACCTTAGAATTGGGGATGACGTAATGTCCCATGAGTTACATAAAGCAGAGCCAATCGGGCGCAACGCTCTGTATTTTCTGCTTGCTTGCCCCAACACCACAGAAAGCACTGAGCTAGGCTGAAACACCTGCATTTTGGAGCTGCCTCACTCAAGAATACAAAAGAGACCATGTTTGATTGCGGCTTTATTAACTCAATTACTACTTTTTTAATTGAAATAAACATTTTTTGCTAACTGATATGTGACACGTATTTTTTCACCTAAGTGTGGTGCTCAAAACAGGTGGGGCGGGTCGCCACTGCCTATTCACATTGATCATCTTTGAGACGTTTCTACAACTTGGAGTCCACCTGTGGTAAATTGATTGGACATGATTTGGAAAGGCACACACCTGTCTATATAAGGTCCCACAGTTGACAGTGCAGGTCAGAGCAAAAACCATGAGGTCGAAGAGATACTTAATGAAAACCTGCTCCATTGCACTCAGGACCTCAGCCTGCTGGGGAAGGTTCACAGGACAACGACCCTAAGCACACAGCCAAGACAACGCAGGAGTAACATCGGGACAAGCCTCTGAATGTCCTTGAGTGGTCCAGCCAGAGCCCGGACTTGAACCCAATCGAACATCTCTGGAGAGACCTGAAAATAGCTGTACAGCGATACTTCCCATCCAACCTGACAGAGCAGAATGGGAGAGACTCCCCAAATACAGGTGTAATACATACTGATGTTGCTATCCCTTCAACAGACAGCTGTGGGGATGGTTACCAGCTAGCTGATGTTGCTATCCCTTCAACAGACAGACAGCTGTGGGGATGGTTACCAGCTAGCTGATGTTGCTATCCCTCAACAGACAGCTGTGGGGATGGTTACCAGCTAGCTGATGTTGCTATCCCTTCAACAGACAGCTGTGGGGATGGTTACCAGCTAGCTAATGTTGCTATCCCTTCAACAGACAGACAGCTGTGGGGATGGTTACCAGCTAGCTGATGTTGCTATCCCTTCAACAGACAGCTGTGGGGATGGTTACCAGCTAGCTAATGTTGCTATCCCTTCAACAGACAGCTGTGGGGATGGTTACCAGCTAGCTGATGTTGCTATCCCTTCAACAGACAGCTGTGGGGATGGTTACCAGCTAGCTGATGTTGCTATCCCTTCCACAGACAGACAGCTGTGGGGATGGTTACCAGCTAGCTGATGTTGCTATCCCTTCAACAGACAGCTGTGGGGATAGTTACCAGCTAGCTGATGTTGCTATCCCTTCAACAGACAGCTGTGGGGATGGTTACCAGCTAGCTGATGTTGCTATCCCTTCAACAGACAGCTGTGGGGATGGTTACCAGCTAGCTGATGTTGCTATCCCTTCAACAGACAGCTGTGGGGATGGTTACCAGCTAGCTGATGTTGCTATCCCTTCCACAGACAGACAGCTGTGGGGATGGTTACCAGCTAGCTGATGTTGCTATCCCTTCAACAGACAGCTGTGGGGATGGTTACCAGCTAACTGATGTTGCCATCCCTTCAACAGACAGCTGTGGGGATGGTTACCTGCTAGCTGATGTTGCTATCCCTTCCACAGACAGCTGTGGGGATGGTTACCAGCTAGCTGATGTTGCTATCCCTTCCACAGACAGACAGCTGTGGGGATGGTTACCAGCTAACTGATGTTGCTATCCCTTCAACAGACAGCTGTGGGGATGGTTACCTGCTAGCTGATGTTGCTATCCCTTCCACAGACAGCTGTGGGGATGGTTACCAGCTAGCTGATGTTGCCATCCCTTCAACAGACAGCTAGAGCCTCTCCAGTCCACCTATGCATCATGTCCACCCTGATCACATGGAATTACATTTTTTTCCTCAAAACACAACTTTATATATTGGAGTGCCTTTGCTTTTTTCACGACTGTTAGAAACAATGTCGTGTTTGTACATATGTGAATTTAGCTAGCCAAGTCGCCATGACAACGCCTACAAGTGTGATCGAGGATTTCTATTGGAGAAGCAGTTCCTGTCTTTGCTGTGGGAGCTAGCCAATCTAGAGGACAAAGCAGAAGCACTGCACTCTGGGAAACGTAGTCTCCGAAGGCCATGTTGTAGCATGGGCGCTTTGAGGACCCCATGTAGAGGTGTCCCAAGCTCTGCCTGATGAGACTACACTGTTGTCTCTGCCGACAGGGACTTCACACGGTCCGGTGGGCTGGGAAGATTAAAAACTCGGAGATGAGTGGATGGAGAGGGGCTAGAGCGAGAACAAGAGGATCTGGTGATGCTGTTTAATTTGCATCCTGGTGCTCAGTTCCAGCAGTCGCAACTCTTTACAGTGGAAGGAACGAACAACTTACCTGTCATTTTCAGCCTGGCTTTTAGCCAATGATCACCAAATGCTTTATTTCCTGACATTGATGGACTACAGTTTTCGTTTTGCTTGTTATTTTGTTTAGGCAGAGCTGCAATTGGCTCAATAGCTCATCCAGAGATCCAACACCAAGATTGTCTGTCTCACTAGAACTGCTAAGCAGTTGGACCACTTAGTCGAAGGCACCATGTCTAAGAGAGGTGGTGTGGGTGTTTACTGATTTTACCGTCAGACTTAATAGGTCAAAGATCCTGAACCGTGGAGATCAACCAAGCCTTATATGGCTTCAAGTCTTCTGAGAACCATGCCACCCTTCTGTTTAAAACAGGTTTCCAATGCTTTAACAGGAAGCATAAAACTGTCTCTGGCCTCTCATTGGCCACCCGAGGGGATTGGTTGGAGTCTTGGGATGAGAAATGCATTGTGGTCTGATCCTTCAACACCAGCCCCACCCTTCCACCGTTAACCAACACCAGCCCCACCCTTCCACCGTTAACCAACACCAGCCCCACCCTTCCACCGTTAACCAGCACCAGCCCCACCGTTAACTAGACCCACCCACCCACAGCATTTTTGTACGATTCAAAATAAAAACTGCCTAAATGATTTTGAATGTGTCATTATACAAATAACATTTTTGCAGGAACTAAAAATGTAGATGCACTGGAGTCTAAGCCATTTGAACCGTTCAGCTGAGAACTTGGTCAAAGACTGGCCATACTATTCAACATCCATTATGTGTAAGCTGCTCTGAGGGCCTATGGGAGTAGGCTGCTGTGGGAAGGGACCTGAAGACATATACTACACTTGATTTTGTGCTAAATCTGAATAAGTAGGTAAACATACTATCAGGGGGTGGCAGGTTAGCCAGTAACCAAAAGGTTGCCAGATCAAATCCGAGCTGACCAGGTAAGAATGTCATTCTGCCCCTGAACAAGGCAGTTTAACCCACTGTTCCTAGGTCATCATTGTAATTAAGAATTTGTTCTTAAATCTACAAAACCACAATGGTCAAAGTTAAGGGTTTTATTGATTAAACAATGACACTATGTAAAGAACATTGTGGGTTTCAGACAGTGTTGAGGGCTGTTGTTCAATGGTGATTGGAGGATCAGAACCACCTGCCCAATAAGGACACTTGTTTTGCTAACAACCTTGACTTGTCCAATAAACAGAAATTAAATGTGCCCTAATGAACAGGACTCACATTTCTGGAGAGAAGCTTCCTTAATCCTTGTGCGCAACTTCCAAGATAAAAACCTTCTAAAATGTCGAGGCCATTCAGAGCTTTGTGTACCCTTATTGGTAACGGAGAGGGACCTACCTGAATTTGTCCAATAGAAACCTTTTATGACAGTGTGCACTAGTGACTACACTCCATTACTTTTCTTTGGCACCATTGCAGCTGTGCAATACTCTTATCAAGAAAGGTAGAATTGTTTATCTTGCTGGTAGCATTTTGTTATTCAATTGAACAGACTTACCAGAAGTCCATTGCATAAAGACAGAAACAAACCAAAACCACTCGGCTTTGTGACCATATTCTACTGTCCTGTGTGTCAGTCAGGCCGGACCAAGAAAAGTGTCTTTAACATGATCAACAACAAAAACATGAAAAGCCCCACAATCATTTTTTCCTTTATTGAATCTGTCAAAAGCAGTCTATTAAAAATGTATGCTTCATTTATGCCACAAATACACATTTCGGGACTTTATTTTAAAGGTACCTTTTAGGTCCTATAAAAAAGTGTATAGTTTTAGTCTCATTATGATAAACTTGCCAATATACATAAACATATTGGAGCAGAGGAAGCATTTTGTTAACTAGTGGGATAAACTAATAGAAAATATATATTTTGATATAATTGGCTATCAGAGAATGGGTGGATATAACTATCAGAGAATTGATTGGCTATCAGAGAATGGGTGGATTCTGATCAGAGAATATAAGCATTGTGGATATAATTCTCAGAGAATGGGTGGATATAATTGGCTATCAGTAGAGAATGGGTGGATATAATTGGCTATCAGTAGAGAATGGGTGGATATAATTGGCTCAGACAGTGGGACAGTTACCAAAACACTGTCCTGAACACCCCCCCGAAAAATAATTTCCAAAGTTTCTCCATTGTAAAGCATCAGTGTCCGTGTAACCATAATGGCTTTGCTGTTAAGCATTTTTAAATTACCACTGATTTACACGCAGACAAAAAAAAAAAATGTTCTTGGCTAAAAGCTCAGCTGAACCCAACAGATAATTTCTATGTACGGAGGATCACAGCTATAAAGTGTAAACTTATGAGTCTCTTCAGTTTAAAACACGAAACAACCCCAACATAAGACATTTCTCAAACAGCACCATAATCCCGATTTAGTGCACTAGTTTTGACCAGGGCCCCATAGGGAACAGAGGGTCAAGATCAGATCTATACTATCCACCTCAAAAGTGACACGGTCACAAGAGCCATGTAGCCTTATGACACCTTAGCGTACCTATGACATGCTTATGTCAGTTGACCACTTTGCCTTTGAACATCCAGTAGCAGTGGTAGCCTAGACATCTGTAAATTCAGTCATGTCCACCTGTGGTGCGAGCGCTAACATTATCCCGTTCTGGTATTAGAGCCGGGATTCAACCCCCCCCCCCTACGCTCTAGTCGACAATGCAGCTTTAAATGTTTTTTTAAAAAGGGCAATGTTACCACATATGTAGAGATCGCATTCCCTTTCAAAAAGAAATGTCAAGCTGCTATAAAACAGGGGGGGGGGATCTTAATCAGGTTTGAATCCTGGCCTATAACTGTTCCAGTGACTAGAAACAAAAACAGTCCTGGGAACAACCCCCAACAATGTAGCAAAGAATTACTTTTTGAGCGATGCAAGTTCTTATCGCACATTGTTATTGTGATCATTAACAGATTTTCAAGGCTATTGAAATATGCAGCATCGTACAGCAACAGTGATTACTTTGGTAGAATAAGTGCAATAGGTGAATAATATATTAGAGAGAGGCTAACTACGTCGCTGTCTTTCAAAATCAGCAGGGTATTGAACTAGGACTCAGAAATCAGCTCAAGGGGGGGGGGAAACGATGACCTGTAAAAGGCTCCTTTTGAATCCCAGCCAATGTTATCTTAAGGTTAGCTAAACATGGAGCCCATTTCTCCTCTCCCCCCCCCAGAGAGAAGAGAAGCTCCATTGTGTGCAAAATGTTTACAAGCTAAAAGACCCGTGTTGACTGTGTCGGACTGCCAGAACCCTGGAAGACTAGAACAGGCCAGCCACGACAACATCCTCCTCTTCATCATCATCCCGTCATAATCTTCATCAGAGGACAACGGGAGCGTTTATCATCTGTGAGATAGAAAAGGTCATTGTGTTGATGATTTGGTTTCTATTTTAACTTGTTGTGGAGAGGAAGTTCACCTACCTTTTTAAAGTGTTCCTAGTTGTCCCCAGCTGAGCAGCAGTTAGAGAAGAACCTGGGAGGACCAACCAGAGGTTGAGTGTCTGGGCCACAATCACACTACAACTCCAGGGCCTGACAGAGGAACCCACACGTTGGCCTTGAAGGGCCAAACACCTTACTACAAATGTGTGTTTACCTGTGACTGGTCCAGAACTAACCAGCGTTCTGTGGTTGTCTGAAGGTCCTGTCCACTCAGAGGCTCTCTCAGGCGAACCCTGACCTCCACACGTCCTCCGGTAGGCTTACGGCCATCGATCACCTGTAGTACAAAACATAGTATCACTAAAAACACACAACCAAAACAGTTCACTCATATTCCTTTCAAACCAACGCGAAAAGAAAAAAAAACACGTTACATTTCAATCAAATCAAATCACATGTATTTATATAGCCCTTCGTACATCAGCTGATATCTCAAAGTGCTGTACAGAAACTCGGCCTAAAACCCCTAACAGCAAGCAATGCAGGTGTAGAAGCACGGTGGCTCGGAAAAACTCCCTAGAAAGGCCAAAACCTAGGAAGAAACCTAGAGAGGAACCAGGCTGTTTACCAGCTTTGTTCTGCCTTTCCTTTATATCTGAAGGGTATTGCTGGTAACTAAGCTTGATCTAGTCATGAATGTGTCTAATAATTCAGCTAACCTCAAAACTACAAAACACCCTCCTATCGTCTTACCGTCTTTGGCATTAAAATCATGAACATTCTACGGTCGTCTGAAATCAAACTGGTCCTTACGGGGTAAAAGTATCGACTCAAAAAAACGGCCTGGCCGGCCTTGGTCTCCACGGTTACGCTCTTGGGCTTGCCCCGCTCGAACCCCGATTCCCCGTTACCCGTGGTCACCATGGTAGGCACAGAAAGTACCATCGAAAGTTGATAGGGCAGACATTCGAATGAGACGTCACCGCCACAAAGGGCGCGCGATCGGCTCGAAGTTATCTAGAGTCACCAAAGCGGCCGGGGCAACCGAGATTGGCCCGCATGTGCAGCTGGATGGCCGAGCAGCAAACCTTCACCAGGAGATGCTGAAGCGGCATTGGCACACATTTTTACATTAATTAAATACACTGCTCAAAAAAAATAAAGGGAACACTTAAACAACACAATGTAACTCCAAGTCAATCACACTTCTGTGAAATCAAACTGTCCACTTAGGAAGCAACACTGATTGACAATACATTTCACATGCTGTTGTGCAAATGGAATAGACAACAGGTGGAAATTATGGGCAATTAGCAAGACACCCCCAATAAAGGTGTGGTTCTGCAGGTGGTGACCACAGACCACTTCTCAGTTCCTATGCTTCCTGGCTGATGTTTTGGTCACTTTTGAATGCTGGCGGTGCTTTCACTCTAGTGGTAGCATGAGACGGAGTCTACAACCCACACAAGTGGCTCAGGTAGTGCAGCTCATCCAGGATGGCACATCAATGCGAGCTGTGGCAAGAAGGTTTGCTGTGTCGGTCAGCATAGTGTCCAGAGCATGGAGGCGCTACCAGGAGACAGGCCAGTACATCAGGAGACGTGGAGGAGGCCGTAGGAGGGCAACAACTCAGCACTAGGACCGCCACCTCCGCCTTTGTGCAAGGAGGAGCACTGTCAGAGCCCTGCAAAATGACCCCCAGCAGGCCACAAATGTGCATGTGTCTGCTCAAACGGTCAGAAACAGACTCCATGAGGGTGGTATGAGGGCCCGACATCCACAGGTGGGGGTTGAACCTACAGCCCAACACCGTGCAGGACGTTTGGCATTTGCCAGAACACCAAGATTGGCAAATTCGCCACTGGCGCCCTGTGCTCTTCACAGATGAAAGCAGATTCACACTGAGCACATGTGACAGTCTGGAGACGCCGTGGAGAACGTTCTGCTGCCTGCAACATCCTCCAGCATGACCGGTTTGGCGGTGGGTCAGTCATGGTGTGGGGTGGCATTTCTTTGGAGGGCCGCACAGCCCTCCATGTGCTCGCCAGAGGTAGCCTGACTGCCATTAGGTACCGAGATGAGATCCCCAGACCCCTTGTGAGACCATATGCTGGAGGGGAATGTAAGTGTGTGTTGACCGATCAGAGCAGGGGAATGTAAGTGTGTGTTGACCGATCAGAGCAGGGGAATGTAAGTGTGTGTTGACCGATCAGAGCAGGGGAATGTAAGTGTGTGTTGACCGATCAGAGCAGGGGAATGTAAGTGTGTGTTGACCGATCAGAGCAGGGGAATGTAAGTGTGTGTTGACCGATCAGAGCAGGGGAATGTAAGTGTGTGTTGACCGATCAGAGCAGGGGAATGTAAGTGTGTGTTGACCGATCAGGGCAGGGGAATGTAAGTGTGTGTTGTCTAAAGCGTCTGTCTGAAAAAAATGCAAATCTATTTATAACATTTTTGACATGAGTTTCTGGATTTTTTGTTGTTATTCTGTCTCTCACTGTTCAAATAAACCTACAATTAAAATTATAGACTGATAATTTCTTTGTCGGTGGGCAAACGTACAAAATCAGCAGGGGATCAAATACTATTTCCCCTCACTGTAGAAGACATCAATCAAGTGCACAAGGCTACATGTGTGCAAAGATAACATTCACTCAGTAAAATATGTAATAACCCCCCCGACTCTCACACACACGTTTACTGTCAAGTTCAACACAACAAAAGCATTATCTTTGGGCTACGTTGCAGGTTATCACATTGCACACTTTCTGCCTGTGGACATCTGTTCTACATTGTGCCAGCAGAGCACGAGACCCTTTGTTGGCATAATTGATCTCTTTCAGGCAGAGTGTAACTCCCGGCACCCCTTTTATCCTTCAGTCAGAGAGTAACTCCCGGCATACCCCTTTTATCTTTCAGGCAGAGTAACTCCCGGCATACCCCTTTTATCCTTCAGGCAGAGTGTAACTCCCGGCATACCCCTTTAATCTTTCAGGCAGAGAGTGTAACTCCCGGCATACCCCTTTTATCTTTCAGGCAGAGTGTAACTCCCGGCATACCCCTTTTATCTTTCAGGCAGAGTGTAACTCCCTTTTGAGCGTGTGTGGTGTTCCTTTCACCTCTATAGTGACAACCAGCTGAAACCAGCTCCACTTCATCACTGGGACGCGCTGCTGTAACTGGGAAACTGCCACTGCACCCTACCGCAGTCTTCCCAGAGCGCACGCTGATTCTGTAACTAGCAAATTGGTTGTCTCTTCTCTCTTCAGTCGGGTGCTGCATTCTGTTGTTTTGAGAACGATTGGCGGAGGCAAATCGTACCGCCACCGTCTCACCCCACGTCAACCTTACCTCCACTATCTCTCGTACTTCACTCTCGGTCTCCAGTTTCTCCAGTTTGATGTGGGCCGTCCCGATAGGCTTGTCGCTCCGCAGGAAACCCCTGTCACATGACGCACACACACAAAGACCTCGCTCATCACTTACACTCAAAAAGGATCAAAACGACTTCCACTCGTCTTGGGGTCACAAGGTCGTGTTCCAGTTTGGACGTGTGTGTGTGTGTGTGTGTGTGTGTCAGACGTACCCTTTGTGCAGCAGTTCCAGTTTGAGTCCTTTCGATTGGACCACTCTCCTGAAGCCTCTGTGGTTCCGGTTGATGTTCAGAGTGAAGCCCTGGTTGAACTCTGGAGCACAGAGAGACGACAGAAAATGGAGTAAGCTATTTCACAGACACGACGCGCCACAGACACGCCACACCACAGACACGCCACACCACAGACACGCCACACCACAGACACGCCACAGACACGCCACACCACAGACACGCCACACCACAGACACGCCACACCACAGACATCATGGTCCCGGGCGTTACCTGGGGAGTTGGTGTTCTTGACCACGGCCGTTCTGTGTTTCTGTGGTTGTTCCTGAGATCAACACAGAAGAGACAGTTCAAATCGAGACGATGACTTCTGCTACTACACAGGCCTTCTCAGACCAACCATCCATAGGCATACTGTAGCTGGAGCACAGTACACCTGTGCTTGACTATTAGTGGACTATTAGTGGACTATTAGTGGACTATTAGTGGACTATGGTGACTATGGTGACTATGGTGACTATGGTGACTATGGTGACTATGGTGACTATGGTGACTATGGTGACTATGGTGTGTTCGTGTTGGATTAGAACAAGTACGTGCAAATGAATGTGAGTGTCCAAGAACAGGTTGGTAAACTGAACAGTGGCCCACTAACTCACCGTACTGGGATAGGGGAAGTCAAACTCACCGTACTGGGATAGGGGAAGTCAAACTCACCGTACTGGGATAGGGGAAGTCAAACTCACCGTACTGGGATAGGGGAAGTCAAACTCACCGTACTGGGATAGGGGAAGTCAAACTCACCGTACTGGGATAGGGGAAGTCAAACTCACCGTACTGGGATAGGGGAAGTCAAACTCACCGTACTGGGATAGGGGAAGTCAAACTCACCGTACTGGGATAGGGAAGTCAAACTCACCGTACTGGGATAGGGGAAGTCAAACTCACCGTACTGGGATAGGGGAAGTCAAACTCACCGTACTGGGATAGGGGAAGTCAAACTCACCGTACTGGGATAGGGGAAGTCAAACTTGACATAGGCATCCAGATCATTGGTAGCTATACCTGGGGAGAGACAAGGGGGCAGGGAGACATTAAGAGAGGACCGACCACTGACTCAATACCTGGGGAGAGACAAGGGGGCAGGGAGACATTAAGAGAGGACCGACCACTGACTCAATACCTGGGGAGAGACAAGGGGGCAGGGAGACATTAAGAGAGGACCGACTCAATACCTGGGGAGAGACAAGGAGCAGAGAGACATTAAGAGAGGACCGACCACTGACTCAATACCTGGGGAGAGACAAGGGGGCAGGGAGACATTAAGAGAGGACCGACTCAATACCTGGGGAGAGACAAGGAGCAGAGAGACATTAAGAGAGGACCGACTCAATACCCGGGGAGAGACAATGGGGCAGGGAGACATTAAGAGGACCGACTCAATAGGGGGAGTCAAACTCACCGGAGCTGGGACATTAGAGAGGTCACCACTGACTCAATACCTGGGGAGAGACTAGGAGCAGAGAGACATTAAGAGAGGACCAACTCAATACCCAGGGAGAGACAAGGGGGCAGGGAGACATTAAGAGAGGACCGACTCAATACCCGGGGAGAGACATTAAGAGAGGACCGACCACTGACTCAATACCTGGGGAGAGACATTAAGAGAGGACCGACCACTGACTCAATACCTGGGGAGAGACGAGGAGCAGAGAGACATTAAGAGAGGACCGACCACTGACTCAATACCTGGGGAGAGACGAGGAGCAGAGAGACATTAAGAGAGGACCGACCACTGACTCAATACCTGGGGAGAGACAAGGGGCAGAGAGACATGAAGAGAGGACCGACCACTGACTCAATACCTGGGGAGAGACGAGGAGCAGAGAGACATGAAGAGAGGACCGACCACTGACTCAATACCTGGGGAGAGACGAGGAGCAGAGAGACATGGAGGACCGACCACTGACTCAATACCTGGGATCCACCACCACAGGGAGACTATAGGAGGAATACAGGAAGGATACGGGTGGAAACAGAGGGGTCAATGTTACCTGAAGGAGCAGGCAGATTCATCCCTCTGACGACCACCACCACCATCTCTGTACTACTGAGCTCTGGGAAGATCCTAGAGAGAGAGAGAGAGAGAGAGGTATTTTCATTTTGTAAATATCCAAAATAAGCTTTGGCAATATGTACATCGTTACATCATGCCAATAAGGCAAATGGAATTGATAGGAGAACACAGAAGAGTGAGATGAAGAACGAGAGAGCGATATATACTGATGGAGAGAGGAGAGACTGATGGAGCAGAGAGACATTATACTGATGGAGAGACCACTACTATATACTGATGGAGAGAAAGAGAGACCGATATATACTGATGGAGAGAAAGAGAGCAGACTCTATATACTGATGGAGAGAGAGAGAGCAATATATACTGATGGAGAGAAAGAGAGCAATATATACTGATGGGAGAGAGAGAGCAATATATACTGATGGAGAGAGAGCATATATACTGATGGAGACCACTGACTCATATACTGATGGAGAGAAAGAGACGACTGATGGAGAGAAAGAGACATTATACTGATGGAGAGAAAGACCACTGACTCAATACTGGGAGAGAAAGAGAGCAATATATACTGATGGAGAGAGGAGACCAATGACTATACCTGGGGAGAGAGGAGCAGATAGACTGATGAAGAGAGGATATACTGATGGAGAGACTCAATACCTGATGGGAGAGACTGATGGAGGAGCAGAGAGACTGATGGAGAGAAAGGACAATATATACTGATGGAGAGAAAGAGAGGATATATACTGATGGAGAGAAAGAGAGCAATATATACTGATGGAGAGAAAGACCACCTGAGCGATATATACTGATGGAGAGAAAGAGAGCGATATATACTGATGGAGAGAAAGAGAGCAATATATACTGATGGAGAGAAAGAGAGCAATATATACTGATGGAGAGAAAGAGAGCAATATATACTGATGGAGAGGCAGATTCATATATACTGATGGAGAGAACCACCATCTACTGATACAATATATACTGATGGAGAGAAAGAGAGCAATATATACTGATGGAGAGAAAGAGAGCAATATATACTGATGGAGAGAAAGAGAGCGATATATACTGATGGAGAGAAAGAGAGCAATATATACTGATGGAGAGAAAGAGCGATATATACTGATGGAGAGAGAGAGAGCAATATATACTGATGGAGAGAAAGAGAGCAATATATACTGATGGAGAGAGAGATATATACTGATGGAGAGAGAGAGAGCAATATATACTGATGGAGAGAGAGAGAGCGATATATACTGATGGAGAGAGCGATATATACTGATGGAGAGAAAGAGAGCAATATATACTGATGGAGAGAGAGAGAGCAATATATACTGATGGAGAGAAAGAGAGCAATATATACTGATGGAGAGAAAGAGAGCAATATATACTGATGGAGAGAAAGAGAGCAATATATACTGATGGAGAGAAAGAGAGCAATATATACTGATGGAGAGAAAGAGAGCAATATATACTGATGGAGACTGAAAGAGAGCAATATATACTGATGGAGAGAAAGAGAGCAATATATACTGATGGAGAGAGAGAGAGCAATATATACTGATGGAGAGAAAGAGAGCAATATATACTGATGGAGAGAAAGAGAGCAATATATACTGATGGAGAGAGAGAGAGCAATATATACTGATGGAGAGAAAGAGAGCAATATATACTGATGGAGAGAAAGAGCGATATATACTGATGGAGAGAGAGCGATATATACTGATGGAGAGAAAGAGAGCGATATATACTGATGGAGAGAGAGCGATATATACTGATGGAGAGAGAGAGAGCAATATATACTGATGGAGAGAGAGCGATATATACTGATGGAGAGAAAGAGAGCGATATATACTGATGGAGAGAAAGAGAGCAATATATACTGATGGAGAGAGAGAGAGCAATATATACTGATGGAGAGAAAGAGAGCAATATATACTGATGGAGAGAAAGAGAGCAATATATACTGATGGAGAGAGAGCGATATATACTGATGGAGAGAAAGAGAGCGATATATACTGATGGAGAGAGAGAGAGCGATATATACTGATGGAGAGAAAGAGAGCAATATATACTGATGGAGAGAAAGAGAGCAATATATACTGATGGAGAGAAAGAGAGCAATATATACTGATGGAGAGAAAGAGAGCAATATATACTGATGGAGAGAAAGAGAGCAATATATACTGATGGAGAGAAAGAGAGCAATATATACTGATGGAGAGAAAGAGAGCAATATATCTCTTTCTCTGATGGAGAGAAAGAGAGCAATATATACTGATGGAGAGAAAGAGAGCGATATATACTGATGGAGAGAAAGAGAGCAATATATACTGATGGAGAGAAAGAGAGCAATATATACTGATGGAGAGAAAGAGAGCAATATATACTGATGGAGAGAAAGAGAGCAATATATACTGATGGAGAGAAAGAGAGCAATATATCTCTTTCTCTGATGGAGAGAAAGAGAGCAATATATACTGATGGAGAGAAAGAGAGCAATATATACTGATGGAGAGAGAGAGAGACGTCGACCTGACTGTGTGGTATGTCCTCTCCTCAAAGTGATGTTTAGGAGGGTCCAGTCTCTTCGACTGGGACAGCTTCAACATCTCCAGACTCTTCTTACAACTCTCTGCCATCTTCTCAAACCTCGACACACACACACACACACACACACAACGGGCAGAACATCAGTACCACAACGCCAGAATGATGCGTGTTGAAGTGTGTGTGTATCAGTTGGTGTTGTATAATGCATGTTAATTAGTCCATGTATTTTCTGTTTTGTGTGTGTGGTTTTCCCATTCATAGGGACAGGCTAGGGACAGGCTAGGTGTGTACAGGATGCTACGATGAAGACGGTCTCTTACTTGGTGGTCTCAGCGATGTTACCCAGATGAGTGAACTGCTTGGAATAAGTCATGCACTTCTACAGGAGACAAGAGAGAAAAATAAAATGATTAATTGTTGGTGGCTGCAACCTGTCATGGGTATGCTTGTTATCGTTAAGGACGGGGGGAGTTTTTCAGGATAAAAAGAAAATGGAATGGAGCTAAGTACAGTCAAAATCCTAGAGAATGACATGGTTCAGTCTGCTTTCTACCAGACAATGAATTCACCCTTCAGCAGGACATAACCTAAAAAACCAAATCTACATGAGTTTACATACCAAGAAGACAGTGAATGCTTGAGTGGCCGAGAAAGTTTAGACGATATAAAATATATAGCAAAACATAAAAATCATAGAGTAGCAATGATCAACAACCATGTTGACACAGTATGAAGAATTTAAAAAAAAATTATGGGCAAATATGGTACAATGCAGGTTTGTACAGCCCTTGGAAGACTTACCCAGGAAGACTCAGCTGTTATCGCTGCCAAAAGTGAATCTTTGTTTTATAATTGTTTTCTTTGGAACTTTTTACCCTTTTTTAGTGATATTCAAATTGGTAGTTACAGTCTTGTCCCATTGCTGCAACTCCCCTACGAACTTGGGAGACGCAAAAGGTCGAGGGACAAGCGTCCTCTGAAACACGACCCACTGTTCGTTTAACCCGGAAGCCATCCGTACCAATGTGTTGGAAACACAGTACAGCTGGTGACCATGTCAGCGTGCATGTGCCTGGCCCGCAACAAGGCCAGGACGACGCTGGGCCAAACCCTCCCCTAACCCGGACGACGCTGAGCCAAACCCTCCCCTAACCCGGACGACGCGGAGCCAAACCCTCCCCTAACCCGGACGACGCTGAGCCAAACCCTCCCCTAACCCGGACGACGCGGAGCCAAACCCTCCCCTAACCCGGACAACGGACGGAGCCAAACCCTCCCCTAACCCGGACGACGCTGAGCCAAACCCTCCTCTAACCCGGACGACGCTGAGCCAAACCCTCCTCTAACCCGGACGACGCTGAGCCAAACCCTCCTCTAACCCGGACGACGCTGGGCCAAACCCTCCTCTAACCTGGACGACACGGAGCCAAACCCTCCTCTAACCTGGACGACACGGAGCCAAACCCTCCTCTAACCTGGACGACACGGAGCCAAACCCTCCTCTGGCTAGCCTTTGAGTTTGGAGGCATGTGAAAAAACACTCCTTTCATTATCTAACAAGCAGTTGATAATTAGTACCTCGTACTGTTCCTTGAGCATCTTGGCCAGTTGAGTGTAGACCTCATCTGCCTTCTCTGAGATCTGGACTTCACTGTGATGAACCAGGATGAAGTCCTCATCCTCGTCACCAGGGGGCGACGGCACCTAGAGAACACCACAGACAGACAAAGTGTTACACCACAGAGGTAGAGGATTGTAGTTCCTTCTTACTACAAGGTAAGTCTGGAATGACCCACCTTCCCAGCCAAACATTGTTGATATACAATAGTATTGTCAATTTTTTTAATACCAGACTGATCTGCTGCACGACATATTTAAATTGTTACAAAGCCACAAACAATCTGAATAAATCAGTTATCAAAACAGAACAGTGTCAGGCCTAGTTATGTTCTCATCTAGGCAGCAGGACATTTTTCAAATTGGTAGGGCCATGTTTCTCATATCAGTTACATTAGCCTACCCTTTAAACTGCACTGAACAAAAATATAAAAACAAGAAGTGTTCGTTCAATGTTCCATAACACACAAAAAGCAAATTTCTCTAAAATGTTGGGCACAAATTTGTTTCCATCCCTGTTAGTGAGCATTTCTCCATTGTCAAGATAATCCATCCACCTGACATGTGGCATATCAACAAGCTGGTTAAACAGCATGATCATTACACAGGGGAACCTTGTGCTGGGGACAATAAAAGGCCACTGTAAAATGTGCAGTTGTGTCACACAACGCCACAGATGTCTCAAGTTGAGGGTTTGTGCAATTGGCATGTTGACTGCAAGAATGTCCACCAGAGCTGTTGTCAGGCATTTAAATGTTAATTTCTCCACCATAAGCTGCCTCCAACTTCGTTTTAGAGAATTTGGCAGTACATCCAACCGGCCTCAACCTCAGAGCCGCCAGATCCCGGCTGCACAATCAAGTTCAAATATAAAAAAATAAAATTGTGACATCACGATGTTGTCGCCATCGGCGCAATGGCTGTCGAACATCGTGAACAGACAATGCAATCAATTAAATTCACCCGACTCTACTTCGTACACTACAACAGGCAAAGACCGTAATACGATATGCAGAAACTGCTTCTCCGATAGAAATCCTCGATGACACTTCTAGGTGATGTCATGGCGACGTTGGCTAGCTAAAGGTCATGCGCGGAAACACGTCATCCATCGGGTCTAACGGTCGTGTCGCGCCGAACTGCCCCCTGCTTCAATACAAAGTCGTTTCTCGACAAAAAAAGGTAAACGTGTCAGTTTGTAACATTCACCAGGTTGGATGTAATTTTATTTATTTATTTTTACCTTTATTTAACTAGGCAAGTCAGTTAAAGAACAAATTCTTATTTTCAACGACGGCCTAGGAACAGTGGGTTAACTGCCTGTTCAGGGGCAGAACGACAGATTTGTACCTTGTCAGCTCGGGGGTTTGAACTTGCAACCTTCCTGTTACCAGTCCAACGCTCTAACCACTAGGCTACCCTGCCGCCCCTCCACTCTAAGCACTAGGCTACCCTGCCGCCCCTCCACTCTAACCACTAGGCTACCCTGCCGCCCCTGGTTCCAATCCAAAATTCACCTTGCTGATGTCGACGTGTTTGCCTGCCTTGACGGCGTCGATGAGCGGCTCCAGTCCCTTGGCGGTACGGAGCAGGGTTCTGGCTGCGTCCATGTCGTTCTTCTGTTTGGCCTGCAACGCTGCCTTCACGTACTGCTGCCTGCGTCCCTCCACAAAGTCCAACTGCTGTAGCGCTGTAAGGGAGGAGAGGAACAACGTGTTTTTCTGAAATGACTTCCCATTCCCTATATAGAACACCGCTTTCGACCACAGTAGTACACGATGTTGGGGTATAGCGGATAATCTGTGGTGATTTGCTTAAGAATTTCATAACTGTTTATGACAGTAGTCCCGTTAAAGTAGTGACAGGGACTGGGGTTGTCATCTCTTCTCTTGATTGGCCGTAGTCGGGGAGTTAACCGGTAAGTATGCTAGTCGGTTTTTCCCCCAATAGTATGTCACATGCTTGGTAAACAGCAGGTGTAGACGAACAGTGAAATGCATACGGCCCATTATCCAACAATGCAGAGAGAAAAAAAAATGAAAAAAAAAAACTAGGACCGTGGAGGACACGACATTTAGAGCACCGGCGAGGACCGTGGAGGTCACGACATTTAGAGCACCGGCGAGGACCGTGGAGGTCACGACATTTAGAGCACCAGCTAGGACCGTGGAGGTCACGACATTTAGAGCACCAGCTAGGACCGTGGAGGTCACGACATTTAGAGCACCAGCTAGGACCGTGGAGGTCACGACATTTAGAGCACCAGCTAGGACCGTGGAGGTCACGACAATTAGAGAACCAGCTAGGGTAGGGGGATAGAGATGGGGCTAGAGGCTAGAGATGGGCTAAAGACGGGGCTAGAGGCTAGAGATGGGACTAGAGAGGGGACTAGAGTCTAGAGACGGGGCTAGAGATGGGACTAGAGGCCTAGAAGGTAGGGGGCTAGAGATGGGACTAGAGGCCTAGAAGGTAGGGGGCTAGAGATGGGGATAGAGGCTAGGGGGGAGGCTAGAGATGGGGCTAGGGTCTAGGGGCTAGAGATGGGGCTAGGGTCTAGGGGCTAGAGATGGGGCTAGTGTCTAGGGGGCTAGAGATGGGGCTAGTGTCTAGGGGGCTAGAGATGGGGCTACGGTCTAGGGGGCTAGAGATGGGGCTAGGGTCTAGGGGGCTAGAGATGGGGCTAGGGTCTAGGGGGCTAGAGATGGGGCTAGGGTCTAGGAGGCGAGAGATGGGGCTAGGGTCTAGGGGGCGAGAGATGGGGCTAGGGTCCGAGAGATGGGGCTAGAGGCTAGGGGGCGAGAGATGGGGCTAGAGGCTAGGGGGCGAGAGATGGGGCTAGAGGCTAGGGGGCGAGAGATGGGGCTACGGTCTAGGGGGCGAGAGATGGGGCTAGGGTCTGACCTGTAGCAGACAGGCTCTCTCTCTGGTGGGTCCTGTCTGCAGAGGGAGAGGTGCTCCTCTTGGGCCTCTGGGTCGTGGGAGGAACAGCCAACATGGGCTTCTTTAACTTCTCAGGAACAGGAGGCTTGCTCTGTGGATAGGAGCACAGTCAAACAACACACTAACACTATGGTCTCAAATCCCACCCTATTTACTACTTTTGCCCCAAAGGTTGCTGGATCGAATCCCCGAGCTGACAAGGCAGTTAACCCACTGTTCCCCGGGCACTGATGACGTGGATGTCGATTAAGGCAGCCCCCCTACACCTCTCCGATTCACGGGGGTTAAATGTGGAAGACACATTTCAGTTGTACAACTGACTAGGTATCCTAACCCTTTCCCACACAGAGGCCTGGGTTGTGCTCTATATGAGAATAAGGTGGTTTCTAGTGCACACTATTGGAAGGAAAGAAATAGTTTACCTCCTCATTCTCTCCTTCCTCCTCTCCTGTCACTATGGTTTCCTCAGATGCCAGCTTACTGGCTGCCTCCAGCACGGCAGCGAATCCCTGCTCAGCTCCCGCCCCCCCCTCCTGGCCAGGGATTGGAGGAAACCCTGTTGGATGCAGATACATCATTCTGATTGGATCACACAAATAAATATATATATATTGTTTATACACAACTAATGCTACAACTACAATAAATGATCTGTTTTACATTCAGTATCTATCAGTACTAATGGAACAAGAGCTTGTCTCCTGTTTCTGATGTACAGGACACCCCCTGGACAGGACACTAGTCTATATCCTGTTTCTGATGTACAGGACACCCCCTGGACAGGACACTAGTCTATATCCTGTTTCTGATGTACAGGACACCCCCTGGACAGGACACTAGTCTATATCCTGTTTCTGATGACACTAGTCTATATCCTGTTTGGACAGGACACCCCTGGACAGGACACTAGTCTATCCTGTTTTGTAAGGACACCCCTGGACAGGACACGCTATATCTGGATAAGACAGGACACGTCTATATCCTGTTTCTAAATGACTTAAATGTAAATGTAAATGTATATCCTGTTTGATGTACAGGACACCCCCTGGACAGGACACTAGTCTATATCCTGTTTGATGTACAGGACACCCCCTGGACAGGACACTAGTCTATATCCTGTTCCTGTAGTGAGACAGCTTGATGTACAGGACTCACCTGGGGGGACAGGCAGCTCAGCATAGTTGACAGCTCGTCCTGCTTTGTGGGTGCGGATGGCACTCTGGTATTGCTGTGGGAACAGGTCAAGGGTCATATCATAGTCCTCTAATAACCAGAGGTCAAAGGTGATAAGGATTTAGGCATGGATTGAGTCCCATCGTAATGCTGCTACATTGGATTGGTTTATTTCTTCTGCACCTGCAGACGCCGGCCACCTGCAGACGCCGGCCACCTGCAGACGCCGCCACCTGCAGACGCCGGCCACCTGCAGACGCCGGCCACCTGCAGACGCCGGCCACCTGCAGACGCCGGCCACCTGCAGACGCCGGCCACCTGCAGACGCCGGCCACCTGCAGACGCCGGCCACCTGCAGACGCCGGCCACCTGCAGACGCCGGCCACCTGCAGACGCCGGCCACCTGCAGACGCCAGCCACCTGCAGACGCCGGCCACCTGCAGACGCCAGCCACCTGCAGACGCCAGCCACCTGCAGACGCCAGCCACCTGCAGACGCCAGCCACCTGCAGACGCCAGCCACCTGCAGACGCCAGCCACCTGCAGACGCCAGCCACCTGCAGACGCCAGCCACCTGCGCTAGAGTTAATGGCTGATCCTGAAGGGGACCGGGATTGGGTCTTTTTATTTTTTATTTTTTTAAACAAAAATGTCAGAATGATTTGAGCTACAAAACTATTGAAAAGTCATCTCTGAAAAGCTCACGTAACATGCTACACAAGAGTCATTAGAAGGTAAGGGGGTCTTCTACATGGAAGATCATAGGAGACTCCAGGACAGTGTCAGGTTTTTGATTAGGCATGTTGTTGTTGTTGCCATTTGTCAATTTAAAAAACTCATGAATGAAACGGTTTATGTTTAACTGTTTTGTGTTGTACTTGTAGTCCTGGTTATCCTGAACAGAACATGGCACAACACCTCATTATGAGGATAAATGTAAGGGCCATGCAGATAGACAAATAAAAAGGAGATTTTTGATGGAGTCTCGAGACTTAAAAGGGTTTTAAGTACTTTGTGATAAACATAGTTTTAAATTATTTTTTTGACCCCTTTTTCTCCCCGATTTCATGGTGTCCAATTGTTTTTAGTAGCTACTATCTTTGTTTCATCGCTACAACTCCCGTACGGGCTCGGGAGAGACGAAGGTTGAAAGTCATGCGTCCTCCGATACACAACCCAACCAAGCCGCACTGCTTCTTAACACAGTGCCATCCAACTTTGAAGCCGCACCAATGTTTCAGAGGAAACACCGTGCACTTGGCAACCTTGGCTAGCGCACACTGCAGCCAGCCAGCCACAGGAGTCGCTGGTGCGCGATGAGACAAGGACACCCCTACCGACCAACCCCTCCCTAACCCGGGCGACGCTAGGCCAATTGTGCGTCGCCCCACGGACCTCCCGGTCGGTTACGACAGAGCCTGGGCGCGAACCCAGGGTCTCTGGTGGCAAAACCTCGTTTTTTTAAAGAGACAGAGTACAAATAGAAAATTATTGGTTGGTCTTAGGAGGCGTTACCTTGGCGATGCGCTCGTGCATGCGGGCCTTGCGGTCGTCTCCGCTGGCTTTGGCCTGGGCGCAGGCCTCCTGATACCGGTCTCTCCGCTGCTCCAGGGCCTCCAGGACGTCTTTAGGTTGGGCCGGGACAGCAGAGGGGGCTGGAGGTGTGGAGGCAGGGGGATTGGGGCTTGACGCCTGTCCAGGACCGGGTTCTTTTTCTGGGCCAGATAAGGCTGAGATGACCCCTAAAGACAGAGCAAAGGATGATAAATTATGACGAAACAAATATTTAAAAAATATATAACATCTTCGAGAAGGTCAACTTTAACTCCATCTTTTTCCAAAATGTCTCCATTCCCTATAATAATGCAGTGGTTCTGATAGGGCTCTGGCCTAAAGTAGTGCACTACATAGGGAATAGGGTGTCATTTCAGATCAGCCCTGTGGTCACTCCTTACCCGAGGATAGTGAGGGTGGCAGGCAACTCAGGTCCACCTCCTGCCCCTTCTCCAACGCTTCGATCACCGCGTCAAACCTCTGCAAACAACAACAAGATATCACAATGGCAGTCTTTGTTGACCTCCTACATGGTTTGCATGCCCCAGATAACTCCAGGGCCTCAGTGAGGAACAGGACAGAGAGAAAGGAAGCAGAAGAGACACAGATACAGATGGACTCAAACAACTCCTCCAGCTGCCCCAGTTTAACACACAGAGAACATCTCTCCTCCAGCTGCCCTAGTGAACACCTCTCTCCTCCAGCTGCCCAAGTGAACACAGAACATCTCTCCTCCAGCTGCCCTAGTGAACACAGAACATCTCTCCTCCAGCTGCCCTAGTGAACACAGAACATCTGTCCTCCAGCTGCCCCAGTGAACACAGAACATCTGTCCTCCAGCTGCCCCAGTGAACACAGAACATCTCTCCTCCAGCTGCCCCAGTGAACACAGAACATCTCTCCTCCAGCTGCCCCAGTGAACACAGAACATCTCTCCTCCAGCTGCCCCAGTGAACACAGAACATCTCTCCTCCAGCTGCCCTAGTGAACACAGAACATCTCTCCTCCAGCTGCCCTAGTGAACACAGAACATCTCTCCTCCAGCTGCCCCAGTGAACACAGAACATCTCTCCTCCAGCTGCCCTAGTGAACACAGAACATCTGTCCTCCAGCTGCCCCAGTGAACACAGAACATCTCTCCTCCAGCTGCCCCAGTGAACACAGAACATCTCTCCTCCAGCTGCCCCAGTGAACACAGAACATCTCTCCTCCAGCTGCCCCAGTGAACACAGAACATCTCTCCTCCAGCTGCCCCAGTGAACACAGAACATCTCTCCTCCAGCTGCCCCAGTGAACACAGAACATCTCTCCTCCAGCTGCCCCAGTGAACACAGAACATCTCTCCTCCAGCTGCCCCAGTGAACACAGAACATCTCTCCTCCAGCTGCCCCAGTGAACACAGAACATCTCTCCTCCAGCTCTCCCCAGTGAACACAGAACATCTCTCCTCCAGCTGCCCCAGTGAACACAGAACATCTCTCCTCCAGCTGCCCCAGTGAACACAGAACATCTCTCCTCCAGCTGCCCTAGTGAACACAGAACATCTCTCCTCCAGCTGCCCTAGTGAACACAGAACATCTCTCCTCCAGCTGCCCTAGTGAACACAGAACATCTCTCCTCCAGCTGCTCTAGTGAACACAGAACATCTCTCCTCCAGCTGCCCTAGTGAACACAGAACATCTCTCCTCCAGCTGCTCTAGTGAACACAGAACATCTCTCCTCCAGCTGCTCTAGTGAACACAGAACATCTCTCCTCCAGCTGGCCTAGTGAACACAGAACATCTCTCCTCCAGCTGCCCCAGTGAACACAGAACATCTCTCCTCCAGCTGCCCCAGTGAACACAGAACATCTCTCCTCCAGCTGCCCCAGTGAACACAGAACATCTCTCCTCCAGCTGCCCCAGTGAACACAGAACATCTCTCCTCCAGCTGCCCCAGTGAACACAGAACATCTCTCCTCCAGCTGCCCCAGTGAACACAGAACATCTCTCCTCCAGCTGCCCTAGTGAACACAGAACATCTCTCCTCCAGCTGCCCTAGTGAACACAGAACATCTCTCCTCCAGCTGCCCTAGTGAACACAGAACATCTCTCCTCCAGCTGCTCTAGTGAACACAGAACATCTCTCCTCCAGCTGCCCTAGTGAACACAGAACATCTCTCCTCCAGCTGCCCTAGTGAACACAGACCATCTCTCCTCCAGCTGCTCTAGTGAACACAGAACATCTCTCCTCCAGCTGCCCTAGTGAACACAGAACATCTCTCCTCCAGCTGCCCTAGTGAACACAGAACATCTCTCCTCCAGCTGCCCTAGTGAACACAGAACATCTCTCCTCCAGCTGCCCTAGTGAACACAGAACATCTCTCCTCCAGCTGCCCTAGTGAACACAGAACATCTCTCCTCCAGCTGGCCTAGTGAACACAGAACAGCTCTCCTCCAGCTGCCCTAGTGAACACAGAACAGCTCTCCTCCAGCTGCCCTAGTGAACACAGAACAGCTCTCCTCCAGCTGCCCTAGTGAACACAGAACAGCTCTCCTCCAGCTGCCCTAGTGAACACAGAACAGCTCTCCTCCAGCTGCCCTAGTGAACACAGAACATCTCTCCTCCAGCTGCCCTAGTGAACACAGAACATCTCTCCTCCAGCTGCCCTAGTGAACACAGAACATCTCTCCTCCAAATTCTATAGTAGGCGACAAGGCTGCTGTTAAGAATCTCCATGCATCACTTAGTCAGATAACTGCCAGAGTTGTACATAGAGGATGGACCACAAAACCTTGACCAGGTTCATCCCCAAGAGATCATACATTACCCCCCTAGCTTATTCCTGGAAGAGCCTAAGATCATACATTACCCCCCCCTAGATTATTCCTGGAAGAGCCTAAGATAATACATTACCCCCCTAGATTATTCCTGGAAGAGCCTAAGATCATACATTACCCCCCCCCCTAGATTATTCCTGGAAGAGCCTAAGATAATACATTACCCCCTAGATTATTCCTGGAAGAGCCTAAAATAATACATTACCCCCTAGATTATTCCTAGAAGAGCCTAAAATAATACATTACCCCCTAGATTATTCCTGGAAGAGCCTAAAATAATACATTACCCCCCTAGATTATTCCTGGAAGAGCCTAAGATAATACATCACCCCCCTAGCTTATTCCTGGAAGAGCCTAAGATAATACATTACCCCCCTAGCTTATTCCTGGAAGAGCCTAAGCTATAGACCTATTCTTTAAAAATGTCAACACTTTTTGATCCCAAAAACATAAAAACAGTGACCTTGCTGGTCCTGAAGTAGAGTTTGACTTGTTCCATGTCTCCTTGCTGCTTGGCTTTCAGAGCTGCCACTTTATACTCTCTCTGTCTGCCTAACAGCATCACCTTCGTAGCCTCGCCTACTGTGGGATCAGAGGAGAACACACACGCAGAGAAACACAGCAATCACAACCACATCCCAGGAGGTGTAGAGAAACACAGCAACCACATCCCAGGAGGTGTAGAGAAACACAGCAACCACATCCCAGGAGGTGTAGAGAAACACAGCAACCACATCCCAGGAGGGGTAGAGAAACACAGCAACCACATCCCAGGAGGGGTAGAGAAACACAGCAACCACATCCCAGGAGGTGTAGAGAAACACAGCAACCACATCCCAGGAGGTGTAGAGAAACACAGCAACCACATCCCAGGAGGTGTAGAGAAACACAGCAACCACATCCCAGGAGGTGTAGAGAAACACAGCAACCACATCCCAGGAGGTGTAGAGAAACACAGCAACCACATCCCAGGAGGTGTAGAGAAACACAGCAACCACATCCCAGGAGGGGTAGAGAAACACAGCAACCACATCCCAGGAGGGGTAGAGAAACACAGCAACCACATCCCAGGAGGGGTAGAGAAACACAGCAACCACATCCCAGGAGGGGTAGAGAAACACAGCAACCACATCCCAGGAGGGGTAGAGAAACACAGCAACCACATCCCAGGAGGGGTAGAGAAACACAGCAACCACATCCCAGGAGGTGTAGAGAAACACAGCAACCACATCCCAGGAGGTGTAGAGAAACACAGCAACCACATCCCAGGAGGTGTAGAGAAACACAGCAACCACATCCCAGGTGTAGAGAAACACAGCAACCACATCCCAGGTGTAGAGAAACACAGCAACCACATCCCAGGAGGGGTAGAGAAACACAGCAACCACATTTACTGTTCTCATTTATCTAATCTGTGGTAAATTTCAGGAGCCTTCATGGTAAAAAAATAAGTTGATTGAAATGATTGACTTCCTGTGTGACCTGTGCTGGCCTGTCCAGTCTCTTCCTCTCCCTCAGTGCTAGGATGGCTGCTGACAGTGGCCAGGGTGGAGATAGACAGCTCCTCCTCACTGCTGGGTGATACTGCCTCAGGTGAAGCAGGTATGGGTAACATTTCAGCAGGAGCAGCAGCCTCTGGCTCCCCCTGCTGTTGTGGAGGTGTCGGTTCAGGTTCAAGACCAGAGGGTGGAGGGGGAGGAGCACGTCGTGGGGGGGCGGTGGAGGTTGGGGCTCCACCGGCTACAGGTGGGGGGATGTCAGCCTCATCCACCTTCCTCCCCTTCTTCAATGAGACCAGCATGGACTCCAGGCTCTGTGGAGAAGCACAGAGATAAGGAGACGGAAAAGGTTTTCGGACTTTAGATCCGAATCTTCCTGCTAGAACCATTAGCAAATTGTCTCAGCGTAGTGGACCGTGCTGATCTTGGATCAGGTCCTTCCTGACCATATGATCTTATTAATTATGATTTTTATTTTTTTTAAAGGGCAAACTGATTCTAGATCAGTGTTTACTCTTGAGAAGCTTTGTGAATATAGGCTCTGGAAAGCAACAAGGAGTACATGTTTTTGCTCCAGCTCTACACTAAACACAACAGGACATGAGAGAGAGTTTATCGCCACCTGGATCCCTCTGTCGTATCTCCGAGCTTTAGACGATTCCCCTGAGGCCTTGGCGTGAGCGACAGCTGTCCGGTACATCCTCAGTCTCTCCTCCAAGGTGTGCTGCAGACTGCCGGGTACCGCAGGAGGAGCCAACTGAGAAGAACGACAAACAAGTTTGATTCATTCAGTGTTCATGTGTACTGTGAAGTACTGTAAATGCAGGTTACAGTGCCGTCTTCAAGAAGTATTCATACCCCTTGACTTATTGCACACATTTTTTTATTGTGTAATAGACCATTCAAAATGCATTACATTTATTTTCTCTCATACATCTATACAAAACTTGGGTTTCCTTCTTCTACAGCAACTGAGTTAGGAAGGACGCCTGTAGTGACTGGGTGTATTGAAACGCCAACCAAAATGTAAAATAATAACTTAATAAAAGGGATATTCAATTAATGCTCTGTTTTTTTTGTTTGTTAAACCCCATCGACCAATAGGTGCCCTTCTTTGGGAGGCATTGGAAAACCTCCCTGGTCTTTGTGGTTGAATCTGTATTTAAAATGACTGTTCAACTGAGGGACCTTACAGATAATTGTATGTGTGGGGTACTGAGATGAGGTAGTCATTCAGAAATCATGTTAAACACGATGAGTGCACACAGTGTGAGTCCATGTAACTTATTTAGCATATTTTTACTCATTCACTTATGTTGGTTTGACAAATAATTTTCATTAAAAAAAAATACTAAAAAAATACCAAAACATAATTCCACGTTGACATTATGGGGTATTGTGTGCAGGCCAATAACATGTAATACATCTTCAATACTTTCTCAAGGCACTGCATGTGACCTTCCGGGTTGCCAAGACTACGTCCCGGCCGCAAGCCCGGGTTGCCAAGACTACGTCCCGGCCGCAAGCCCGGGTTGCCAAGACTACGTCCCGGCCGCAAGCCCGGGTGCCCCGTCCCAACAGAAGCCGCCAAGAAGTCCCAACCGGGTTGCCAAGACTACGTCCCGCCAAGACCGTCCCAACAGAAGCCCGGGTTGCCAAGACTACGTCCCCAACAGAAGCCCGGGTTGCCAAGACTACGTCCCGGCCCCAAGCCCGGGTTGCCAAGACTACGTCCCGGCCCAAGCCCGGGTTGCCAAGACTACGTCCCAACAGAAGCCCGGGTTGCCAAGACTACGTCCCAACAGAAGCCCGGGTCGCCAAGACTACGTCCCAACAGAAGCCCGGGTCGCCAAGACTACGTCCCAAAGTAAGCCCGGGTCGCCAAGACTACGTCCCAAAGTAAGCCCGGGTCGCCAAGACTACGTCCCAACGTAAGCCCGGGTCGCCAAGACTACGTCCCAACGTAAGCCCGGGTTGCCAAGACCACGTCCGAATGTTGCAGCACATTATCACAGCATAAGCATCAATATTATACCTGTACACAATCTAACACAAGCAGTCCATTTCATGTGCTACTATTAACTTGGGCCATTTCAAACGGACACAAAAACAGTAGTCGCATAAGGGAGAGAGGATTCACACATTTCAGTATTGTAAAAATAGTATTTCACTCCACTTGGTTTGCCAGAGTCTGTTGAGAACGGAAATGTAAGTGAGTGTTTGCATAGAGACGTGAGCAACAAGCCCATTAGTGCTTCAGTATTTCACACACACAGGTTACACCGTCAAAACTAAGAAGTCACACGCTGGAATTGCAGGATACAACTCAGTGTTTGTATAGGCAGATGATGTCATGTTAGTTTACCTGGGGTGGTGATTGCGGAGGCTCTTCCGTGGAGGTGGGTGTCACATGATCCTCCGTTTCCTCGTCACCCACCACTTCCTGCAGCTCAGCCTGGTAACATAGTAACAGTCAGGCACAAACAGAACATGTTTACCATAGGTTCAACGCAACACTAACACAGCACAGTTTGTCACACACACACACACACACACACACACACACACACACACACACACACACACACACACACAAAGTAAAAGATGATCAAAAATAGATTGAAATAAACCCAAACAGTTACCAGTAAATCTTCATCATCTTCCAGGTTATCATCATCATCATCATCATCGTATATATCCTTCATACACTCCTCTGCCATTCTGGCTATATTCTCCATAGGTAAGGGGGCTAGGACAGACATATCAATTATGACAGAGAGAGATCAATTAGTGAAACATATCAGTGGTGTAATCAGTGGGAGGAATATTATAAATTAACATGGCGGGGGGGTATTCCATCTTGTGTGTTTTTTTTTTAAAGACGTGATCACAATGATGACCTATGACCCTCAAAGAGTAATGTTTTAACCACACTGCTGGGCGCTCCTCACCTCCGTTCATCAACAAAAACAAAAACAAGGAAGGCAGTGGCGTTGTTCCCTAACGCGGATTTCATCGCAAATGTTTTTTTTTTACTTTGAAATTGTATCTCATTTAATTAAAGTAGAGATAGAGTGCCTTCAAAAAGTATTCATACCCCTTGACACTCTGGTGTTTACAATCCGAAATCAAAATGGATTAAATAAAAAAAAAAAATTCTGTCACCCATCTCTACACAATACCTCATCTCCATCGAGTACACCTGTTGCCAATTCAATTGTTTGAACATGATTTTTTTTTTTAATGAAAAAAATAAACACTTGTCTATATATAATTTTTTTTTTTTTAAAAAGTCCCACAGTTGAGATGTCAGACACAAAACCATGAAGTCCAAGGAACTGTCCGTAGATCACAGAGATAGATGTGCGATTTGGAATACAGTATATCTGGGGAAGGGTATAAAACAGTTTCTTGAATGTTGAAGGTTTCCAAACAGCACAGAGGTCACCTTTACTGGGAAAAGGGAAAAATAGGGAACTACTCAGACTCTGCCTAGACCTGGCTGTCTGACCAAACTGAACAACCGGGCAAGAAGGCCCTTGGTCAGGGAGGTGACCAAGAACCCAATGATCACTGAGAGGAACTACAGAGTTCCTTGGCTGAGATGGGAGAAACTTCCAGAAGGACAACAGTCTCTACAGCACTACACCAATCTGGGCTTTATGGGGGGAGTGGCCAGACTGAAGACACTCCTGAGAAAAAAGCACATGACAGCATGTCAGGAGTTTGCAAAAAGGCACGTGAAAAACACAAGGCAAAATATTCTGTGGTCTGATGAGACAAATTGAACTCTCGAGCCTGAATGAAAAGTGCTGTGTCTGGAGAAAACCAGACACAGCTCATCACCCATTTAACACCATCCCTTCCGTGAAGCATGGTGGTGGCAGAACCATGCAATGGGGATGCTTTTCAGCAGCAAGTTCTGGGACACAATAAGGATAGAAGGGGAACAATGAATGGAGCCAAACACAGCCAAATGCATGATGAAAACCTGCTTTAGAGGGCAAACAATCTTACACTGGGGCAAAGATTTACATTCCAACAGAACAATGACCACAAGCATAGAGCCAAAGCAACGCTGGAATTTCTACGGAACTAGAATGTATAAATCATTGAGTGGCCCAGCCACAGCCCAGACATAAATCCCATTGAAAATCTATGGAAAGACTTGAAGATTGCTATTCACCGACTCTCCCATCGAACTTAATAACAGAGTTTGAGAAATATGCAAAGAAGAATGGAATAAAAAACCCTAATCCAGATGTGCAAAGCCGATAGAAGACCCAAGAAGACTCAAAGCATCCTTCTGTAGCTCAGTTGGTAGAGCATGGCGCTTGTAACGCCAGGGTAATGGGTTCGATCCCCGGGACCACCCATACGTAGAATGTATGCACACATGACTGTAAGTCGCTTTGGATAAAAGCGTCTGCTAAATGGCATATATTATTATTATTACTTTAAAATCGGCGCCAAAGGTGTGAATACTTAGGAGAGATATTTCCGTATTTATTTTCAAATAAATTTGCTACAATTTCTACAGACATGTTTTTCACTGTGTCATTATGGGGTATTGTGGGTAGATGGGTGAGAAAGTCAAGTGGTATGAATACTTCCTGAAAGCTGTATAGTTCTTGTATTTTTATTTATTTTAACTTTATTTAACTGGGCAAGTCATTTAAGAACAAATTCTTATTTACAATGACGGGCTACAGAGGAACAGTGGGCTAACTGCCTTGTCCAGGGGCAGAACGATAGATTTTTACCGTGTCAGCTCGGGGATTCGATCTTGCAACCTTTCGGTTAGAGGGGGCGGCGGGTAGCCTAGTGGTTGGAGGGGCGGCGGGTAGCCTAGTGGTTAGAGGGGGCGGCGGGTAGCCTAGTGGTTAGAGGGGGGTGGTTAGAGGCGGGTAACCCTAGGCTACCTGCCGCCCTCCAACCAGGGGCGGCGGGCTAGCCTAGGCTACCTGCCGCCCTCCAACCACTAGGCTACCTGCCGCCCCTCCAACCACTAGGGCTGCCGCCCCTCCAACCACTAGGCTACCTGCCGCCCCTCCAACCACTAGGCTACCTGCCGCCCCTCCAACCACTAGGCTACCTGCCGCCCCCTCCAACCACGCCCTCCCTAGGCTACCTGCCGCCCTCCAACCACTAGGCTACCTGCCGCTCCAACCACTAGGCTACCTGCCGCCCCTCCAACCACCAGGCCCCTCCAACCACTAGGCTACCTGCCGCCCCTCCAACCACTAGGCTACCTAGGCTACCTGTGCCGCCCCTCCAACCACTAGGCTACCTGTGCCGCCCCTCCAACCACTAGGCTACCCGCCGCCCCTCCAACCACTAGGCTACCCGCCGCCCCTCCAACCACTAGGCTACCTGTGCCGCCCCTCCAACCACTAGGCTACCTGTGCCGCCCCTCCAACCACTAGGCTACCTGTGCCGCCCCTCCAACCACTAGGCTAGGCTCCAACCACTAGGCTACCGCCGCCCCTCCAACCACTAGGCTACCCTAGGCCGCCCTCCAACCACTAGGCTACCCGCCGCCCTCCAACCACTAGGCTACCCGCCGCCCCTCCAACCACTAGGCTACTCCAACCCTAGGCTACCGCCGCCCTCCAACCACTAGGCTACCCGCCGCCCTCCAACCACTAGGCTACCCGCCCCTCCAACCACGCTACCCCCTCCAACCACTAGGCTACCCGCCGCCCCTCCAACCACTAGGCTCCAACCACTAGGCTACCCGCCGCCCCTCCAACCACTAGGCTACATGCCGACCCTCCAACCACTAGGCTACCCGCCGCCCCTCCAACCACTAGGCTACCTGCCGCCCTCCAACCACTAGGCTACCTGCCGCCCCTCCAACCACTAGGCTACCCGCCGCCCCTCCAACCACTAGGCTACCCGCCGCCCCTCCAACCACTAGGCTACCTGCCGCCCCTCCAACCACTAGGCTACCCGCCGCCCCCTCTAACCATTAGGCTACCTGCCGCCCCTCTAACCACGGGTACAACACAGTGTGTGAAGACTTACCTTTCTGCTGTAGTCTCCCTCCAGCAGGCTTGCCCCCAGTGAGAGCTGATAACTCTGCTTCTAGATCAGCATCATCCACGGTCGGATCATCCATGTCCTGCGTCATCTCCTCTGGGTTGAAGTCCACAAACAAACCCATCTGGAACCAAGGAAGGTGAATGGTGATATAGGATAACTAGTGTGTGTGTGTGAGAGAGAGAGAGAGAGGTTAGCCAGCCAGCCTCCTCGTTGTCATTGTACGTTGTGACACACACACAGGTGATGTGTCCCTCTCACCTGTTTGGCTGCAGCTGCGCCCTGGCCCTTCGGCAAAGGAGCCCTCTTCTTCTTCCCGAACATACCGATAGTTGTAAAACACCCCTAACCGGAGGAATTAAACCGTCCCAAGAGATCTGGGGCAAAACAGAAGACGACAGACTAACGTTAGCTAGATAGCCAGCTAGTGATGTTGCTACGCTAAACGTCAGCTAGTTAACACTACTAACCAGCGTTAGTAAGTTCAACTTAAAGTTGCTAACTTAAAGCAGGTGCAGCAGGTCATGTGAGTTAACGTAGCTAAAAAATAATAATAATATTGAAACGGCAGAGGCTAGTAGTGAACTAGTTAGTGAAGTTACCACTATATATTTTTTGCTAAAATAGCTAACATTACACAGATAGTGGATTTGCGGCAACCATTTCGTGACAAGCATAAACCGCCTCCCTTGAGGTAGCTAACGCTACTTCGGTGTTTTTTAAGCCAGCTAGCAAACCATTAACATTCGCTAGTAGCAAAACTATCTGTGGGTAGTTAGTTAGTTAGCTAACGACGCTTATAGTACGACCATTGTCTTTTACCTACTCATTCACCACGAATGCAACGTCTTTTCCTTCACGGATAAACGTGAAATCTCCAGCCAGCGACCAGTTGACGGTTATTTACTCTCAGACTGACAACCAACTTCTTCTGCTCCTTCTCCTTCTTCTTCTTCTTCTTCGTGTGAATTTCCCCGGCGGACTGAATGCTGTGTTGTATATTGCTGCCCATCGCAGGTCAGAGTGCAGATTGCACATTTTGTTAAAAAAACAAACATAATAATAAATTTAAAAAAAAATATATATATATATATTTTTAAAATGAGGGATTTTTTTTATTGTACCTCCGTCTAACACTGCACCTTGCACCCCCCCCCTACCATTTATTTGGCCCTAAACGAGCCTACAGGAGGCCGTCAGGGTTGAACCCCTTCTCTCAACGTCCTGTAGATCTTCTGCACTGAAATTTTTCTCATCCAAATATTTATCTGCTGCTGCGACTACCACATCTATCTTCTGTGATTTCCGTTCCATCAATGCAGTGCAGTTGATTACCATGGTTATAAATGTATGAAATTCAACCTTACTCAAATTCATTTTCTCTGGATCTCTCTCTTCGGGCCTCAATGGGGGGCTCCCAATCAAATCCCTCATCCTTGAGCAATCCTCTACTTGCCTTACTGCCTCAGCATATGAAACCTTCTTCCTCACTCGAACTCTGGCAATCTCAACTTGTCTCTCTCTCTAGTACAGGGCACTTCAGACCCCCAGCTGCATTAGGCAATTCACAGTTTACACACAGTGCTTTCTCAACCCCAACTTCACACTCCCTCTGACCTCCTGCACACTTTCTACTTCCTGGGACCTCCCTTCTACATACTGTTGCTACATGTCCAAATCCTTGGCACCTAAAGCCCCGTAGCGGGTTCGGAACAAACACCCTCACCAAATAGCTAATATACCCTAGCCTGACTTTACCAGGTAGAAACTCCATGTCGAAGCTCAACAAGACAGACAGGGTATACTCCCTTTCCCCATTTCTCCCGGGTCTGTGTCTCACCAAATGGTGGGTGTCACAAACATCTTATCCACCTCTACACTCAACGATACCCCAGAGGGCATGACATAACCTATTCCCCCTCAAGAGACTGAATAGATTTGGCATGGGTCCTCAGATCCTCAAAAAGTTCTACAGCTGCACACCATCGAGAGAGATGAAAGAGAATAGACAGTACGGGACATTAAAGAGAATAGACAGTACGGTGATGCCAGAAAACATAACCACATCAACAAGATATCTTCATGATATACTGCTAGAAAAATACGCAAACATAATAATTGAATCTCTCAACCTGCTCCACTACAGCCCCATCGATGAGAATGGGGGGTGTGCTCGGTCCCCTTTTTCCTGTAGTCCACAATCATCTCCTTTGTCTTGATCACGTTGAGGGAGAGGTTGTTGTCCTGGCACCACACGGCCAGGTTTCTGACCTCCTGCCTATAGGCCGTCTCATCGTTGTCGGTGATCAGGCCTAAGTTCATCGTTGTCGGTGATCAGGCCTAAGTTTGCCCCAACTTAATGATGGTGTTGGAGTCGTGCCTGGCAGTTCAGTCATGAGTGAACGGTGAGTACAAGAGAGGACTGAGTACGCACCCCTGAGGGGCCCCTGATTTGAGGATCAGCGTGGTGGATGTGTTGTTACCTACCCTTACCACCTGGGGGCGGCCCGTCAGCAAGTCCAGGATCCAGTTGCAGAGGGAGGTGTTTAGTCCCAGGGTCTTTAGCATAGGTGTTCCTTTTGTCCAGGTGGGAAAGGGCAGTGTGGAGTGCAAGAGAGATGGCATCATCTGTGGATCTGTTGGGGTGGTATGCAAATGATTGGGTCTAACGTTCTGGGAAAATGGTGTTGATGTAAGCCATGACCAGCCTTTCAAAGCACTTCATCGCTACAGAAGTGAGTGCTACAGGTCGGTAGTCATTTAGGCAGATTACCTTAGTGTTTTTGGGCACAGGGACTATGGTGGTCTTTTTAAATCATGTTGGTATTACAGACTAGGTCAGGGAGAGGTTGAAAATATCAGTGAAGACACTTGCCAGTTGGTCAGCGCATGCTCAGAGTATACATTGTGGTAATTCGTCAGGCCCTGTGGCGAGAAATAGCTCGAGACTTCCTTAGATATCGTGCACCAGCTGTTATTTACAAAAATACATAGTTCGCCATCCCTGTTTAAAGGTCTTACTCACATCGGCTGCGGAGAGTGTGATCACACAGTCTTCTGGAACAGCTGGTGCTCTCATGTATGTTTCAGTGTTATTTGCCTCAAAGCGAGCATAGAAGTAGTTTAGCTCGTCTGGTATGCTCGTGTCACTGGGCAGCTCGCGGCCGTGCTTCTCTTTGTATTCTGCAATGGTTTGCAAGCCCTGCCACATCCGACAAGTGTTGGAGCGAACCATTGAGGAGAGAGCTGAGCATTACATAGGTCTGGTTGCAAGGCTGAAATAGCAAGGACATGCACGTTAAGAGAAGATGACACCCAGGCCTTATGACACCATACTCTATTTTTGAAAGAATACATTAACCGAGACCATACGTGCATTCATGACAGCTGAACGTGCTGTGGTCAGCAGGGTACAGGAAGAAGGATGTAGGCAAGATAACTGATGACTAACACGTAAAACATGGGCATGCAGTATATACATTATTTTTAGAACATGGAAAGAGTTCTGCCATCGTTGTAACCAAAAGCAGATACTAAGGGGGAGTAATTTTATTTGCATATGTGATGTACACAAATACTATGTATAAAAGCAAAGCCAGTGCTAAGAAGGGGCGGCTATTCCGCGGACCAGCACGGCTCTTAATAACTTGTATCAAAGTCTACATTGAATTCACAAAGTTCTTCTGAGAGTATTATATTTCTGAAACAATTCTCTACGACACGAGCGTCAGAGCCGGTGTAGTACGATTCGATCTTAGTCCTGTATTGACGCTTTGCCTGTTTGATGGTTCGTCAGGAGGGCATAGCGGGATTTCTTATCAGCTTCCTGCTCCTTGACAGCGGAATCTCTAGCCGTTAGCTCAGTGCGGATGTTGCCTGTAATCCATGGCTTCTGGTTGGGGTATGTACGTACGGTCACTGTGGGGACGACGTCATCAATGCACTTATTGATGAAGCCAGTGACTGATGTGGTGTACTCCTCAATGCCATCGGAGGAATCCTGGAACATATTCCAGTCTGTGCAAAACAGTCCTGTAGTTTAGCATCTGCTTCATCTGACCACTTTTTATTGATCTAGTCACTGGTGCTTCCTGCTTTAATTTTAGCTCGTAACCAGGAATCAGGAGGATAGAATTAAGGTCAGATTTGCCAAATGGTGAGTGAGGGAGAGCTTTGTACACATCTCTATGTGGAGTAAAGGTGGTCTAGAATTCCTTTTCCTCTGGTTGCACATTTAACATGCTGAAAGAAATTTGGTAAAATGGATTTAAGTTTCCCTGCATTAAAGTCCCCGGCCACTAGGAGCACTGCCTCTGGATGAGCGTTTTCTTGTTTGCTTGTGGCGGAATACAGCTCATTCAATGCTGTCTTAGTGCCAGCCTCTGAATGTGGTGGTATGTAAACAGCTACAAATAATACAGCTGAAAACTCTCTAGGTAGATAGTGTGGTCTACAGCTTATCATGAGATACTCTACCTCAGGCGAGGAATAGCTCATATTCCACCGTTCCTGGTCTTACCATATGCCACTGTTCTACCGGTTCTACCGGATAACCATATATGTGTTGATAGTGTTGTCGTTCTGCCACGTCTCCGTGAAGCATAAGATATTACAGTTTTGAATGTCATGTTGGTAGTTTTATATTCTGCGTAGGTCATCTATTTTATTTTCCAAAGATTGCATGTTTCCTAGCAGAATGGAAGGAAGTGGGGGTTTATTCGATCACCTAAGAATTCTCAGAACGCAGCCCGCCCTCCAGCCCCTTTTTCTCTGCCTACTCTTCACACAAATCACGGGGATCTGGGCCTGTTCCCGAGAAAGCAGTATATCATTCACGTCGGGCTCGTCAGACTCGTGTAAAGGAAAAAAAGGATTCCGTCAGTCCGTGGTGAGTAATCACAGTTCTGATGTCCAGAAGTTATTTTTGGTCATAAGAGATGGTAGCGACAACATTATGTACTAAATATTATTTTTTTAAATTGGTTGGGGACACATAAAAACTCCGGCGTCTTAAGACAATTCACATGACTCATAAATGGGTACAATCTAGGAATTTCAATGTTTCATATTCACTGTTTATGTATTTTATATACACAGTAATTTGATGCTAGAATTGACATTCATGTAAAGAACCACTGACAAATGAAACCTCTCTAGACAAGCATATCCATGTATGAAAACACCCATATTCATGAAAGTTTGTCTCAGGTGACGTGTCTGTCCAGAGAATGATTCACTGTTGTTCTTTGTCAATGTACTACATTTACATAGTTATTAATTCTGAAAGATTACACATTAAAAAAAATATTTAAAAAAAATCACCAACATTTTATATGACTATAAATCAAAATCATATATGGAAAATGCAAAACAATAGGTTCTTCTTCTCATACAATGACACGGAAAAGTATTCAGCAAGAAGAAAACACAGATAAGGACTTTTAATCGAATATTTTTTTCTCAAGAAATGTCCAGACCAAGCTTTGGCACTTTTTTTTAATGAACAAAACTTATATTTGATATACAGACAAATGTTACCTGACAGAAAATAAGTATGGATAACTTGAACTCATTGGCTGCTTCAGTAGTAAAATAATACTTTTATTTTTAGTCAACTCTCACCTAAATCTAGAAAAATAATAACAAACATGTATTGAAGGTAATGCTGAAATATTGTACAGTACACAGACTGGAATGATGCTAGCTAGCTACATGACAACAGTTGACATCACATACTGTGGAACCCTTTATAGTCCACGACCTATGACCAGAGCACTATAGGGAAGAGGGTACCATTTAGGACACCAGCCAGAGACTCAGGCTAACAGACTAGAATGATGCTGTGTGTACACAACACAGCCAGGAAATAGTCCCTCTTCTCTCTAGTTGGAGTATCCCTCCGCTCACGGTGCTCTGCAGGAAACAGTCCCTCTTCTCTCTAGTTGGAGTGTCCCTCCGCTCACGGTTGTCTGCAGGAAACAGTCCCTCTTCTCTCTAGTTGGAGTATCCCTCCGCTCACGGTGCTCTGCAGGAAACAGTCCCTCTTCTCTCTAGTTGGAGTATCCCTCCGCTCACGGTGCTCTGCAGTAAATTGAATTCTTCCTCGGAGTTGATTCTCAATAGGGGGAAACGGTTCTGACTGTTCTAATGCCCACCAGGGTTGGAGCCAATTCCATTTCAATTCAGGAAGTACACCGTCAATGGGTTCTCTTCTCAGTCATATGGCTACAGTGGGGTCAATGGGTACTCTTCTCAGTCATATGGCTATAGTGGGGTCAATGGGTACTCTTCTCAGTCATATGGCTACAGTGGGGTCAATGGGTACTCTTCTCAGTCATATGGCTACAGTGGGGTCAATGGGTACTCTTCTCAGTCATATGGCTACAGTGGGGTCCCATGGGTACTCTTCTCAGTCATATGGCTACAGTGGGGTCAATGGGTACTCTTCTCAGTCATATGGCTATAGTGGGGTCCCATGGGTACTCTTCTCAGTCATATGGCTACAGTGGGGTCAATGGGTACTCTTCTCAGTCATATGGCTATAGTGGGGTCAATGGGTACTCTTCTCAGTCATATGGCTATAGTGGGCTGTGCTACCGGTGGCCTCCTCCGTACTTGGTGGCCCAGTCCACCCGTCCGTGAACAGGCTGGATAGGAGGAGGTCTGGACGAGGTGATCTTCCCTCCACTGTTGCTGTTGAGGCGAGAAGATCCAGGGATCTGAGGATTCATGGACTTGGTCTTCCATCCCTCGTACTCTGTCAGATCAAAGTAGAGACGTTAGAGCAGGAAGCTCAACACAACCCAGGAGTCTCATTCTGTCTCCTCAACACAACCCAGGAGTCTCATTCTGTCTCCTCAACACAACCCAGGAGTCTCATTCTGTCTCCTCAACACAACCCAGGAGTCTCATTCTGTCTCTTCAACACAACCCAGGAGTCTCATTTTGTCTCCTCAACACAACCCAGAAGTCTCATTCGGTCTCCTCAACACAACCCAGGAGTCTCATTCTGTCTCCTCAACACAACCCAGGAGTCTCATTTTGTCTCCTCAACACAACCCAGGAGTCTCATTCTGTCTCCTCAACACAACAAGTCTCATTCTGTCTCCTCAACACAACCCAGGAGTCTCATTCTGTCTCCTCAACACAACCCAGGAGTCTCATTCTGTCTCCTCAACACAACCCAGGAGTCTCATTCTGTCTCCTCAACACAACCCAGGAGTCTCATTCTGTCTCCTCAACACAACCCAGGAGTCTCATTCTGTCTCCTCAACACAACCCAGGAGTCTCATTCTGTCTCCTCAACACAACCCAGGAGTCTCATTCTGTCTCCTCACACAACCCAGGAGTCTCATTCTGTCTCCTCAACACAACCCAGGAGTCTCATTCTGTCTCCTCAACACAACCCAGGAGTTTCATTTAGGTCAACTAGGAAAAGAGTTCAGAAAGACAGAGCAAGTTAAGGAAACAAAGACATGGAAGATAGAGTAGATGTTTTTATTATTGAATACTGTAAATAAATGGCACTTAAACCATCATGTCTGTCTGTCTGGTCTGGTCTGGTCTGTCTGGTCTGTCTGGTCTGGTGTTGTCTGGTCTGTCTGGTCTGTCTGGTCTGGTCTGTTGAGATGAGACTTACTAGCAGAGTTGCCTCCTACGGTTGCTAGGTGATGGGTCCTGTGTCCAGCTGATCCCATCTCCTTCTGAAACGATGACGTGTAACTGCTACTGCTGGCAGGGTTGTAGGTGTTACTCAGGAAGTTATCTGGAAATAAATAACACTTTAACTCTGCTACATCAATAAACCAAACAGCACCAATATTACAGCTATTCCTATATGTCTCAAATCAGAGACTAGCTATTCACTAAATAGTCTATGAGATTACTATTCATTAATCTATATAATCTACATGAGATTACTATTCATTAATCTATATAATCTACATGAGATTACTATTCATTAATCTATATAATCTACATGAGATTACTATTCATTAATCTAAATAGTCTATGGAGATTACTATTCATTAATCTAAATAGTCTATGGAGATTACTATTCATTAATCTATATAATCTACATGAGATTACTATTCATTAATCTAAATAGTCTATGGAGATTACTATTCATTAATCTATATAATCTACATGAGATTACTATTCATTAATCTATATAATCTACATGAGATTACTATTCATTAATCTATATAATCTACATGAGATTACTATTCATTAATCTATATAATCTACATGAGATTACTATTCATTAATCTATATAGTCTATGAGATTACTATTCATTAATCTAAATAGTCTATGGAGATTACTATTCATTAATCTATATAATCTACATGAGATTACTATTCATTAATCTATATAATCTACATGAGATTACTATTCATTAATCTAAATAGTCTATGGAGATTACTATTCATTAATCTATATAATTTACATGAGATTACTATTCATTAATCTATATAATCTACATGAGATTACTATTCATTAATCTAAATAGTCTATGGAGATTACTATTCATTAATCTAAATAGTCTATGGAGATTACTATTCATTAATCTATATAATCTACATGAGATTACTATTCATTAATCTATATAATTTACATGAGATTACTATTCATTAATCTATATAATCTACATGAGATTACTATTCATTAATCTAAATAGTCTATGGAGATTACTATTCATTAATCTATATAATCTACATGAGATTACTATTCATTAATCTATATAATCTACATGAGATTACTATTCATTAATCTATATAATCTACATGAGATTACTATTCATTAATCTATATAATCTACATGAGATTACTATTCATTAATCTAAATAGTCTATGAGATTACTATTCATTAATCTAAATAGTCTATGGAGATTACTATTCATTAATCTAAATAGTCTATGGAGATTACTATTCATTAATCTATATAATTTACATGAGATTACTATTCATTAATCTATATAATCTACATGAGATTACTATTCATTAATCTAAATAGTCTATGGAGATTACTATTCATTAATCTATATAATCTACATGAGATTACTATTCATTAATCTATATAATCTACATGAGATTACTATTCATTAATCTAAATAGTCTATGAGATTACTATTCACTAATCTATATAGTCTACATTAAACTACTCTTCACTAATCGACAAGCAGAACTAAAATCTCACGTAAACTATGTCTGTCCATGAAATATGAACTATTCACTAAATAGTCTATATGACAATACTAGGTTCATTAAAAGGTTCTACAGCTGCACCATCGAGAGCATCCTGACTGGTTCCATCACTGCCTGGTATGGCAACTGCTCGACCTCCGACCGCAAGGCGCTACAGAGAGTAGTACGTGTGCTCCAGTACATCACCGGGGCCAAGCTTCCTGACATCCAGGACCTCTATACCAGGCAGTGTCAGAGGAAGGCCCTACAAATTGTCAAAGACTCCAGCCACCCTAGTCATAGACTGTTCTCTCTGCTACCCGCACGGCAGTCGGTACCAGAGCGTCAAGTCTAGGTCCAAGCGGCTTCTACCTCCAAGCCATAAGATTCCTGAACATCTCATCAAATGGCTACCCAGACTATTTGCATTGCCCCCCCCTGCCCTCTTTCACACCACTGCTACTATTATCTATGCATAGTCACTTATATAGTAACTCTACCTACATGTACATATTACCTCAGCTAACCGGTGCCCCCGCACATTGACTATGTACCGGTACCCCCTGTATATATCTCCTACTGCTGTCTAATGACAGACATTTGATCTCCTACTGCTGACAGACATTTGATCTCCTACTGCTAACAGACATGTGATCTCCTACTGCTAACAGACATGTGATCTCCTACTGCTAACAGACATTTGATCTCCTACTGCTAACAGACATTTGATCTCCTACTGCTATCTGATGACAGACATTTGATCTCCTACTGCTATCTAATGACAGACATTTGATCTCCTACTGCTAACAGACATGTGATCTCCTACTCCTACTGCTAACAGACATTTGATCTCCTACTGCTAACAGACATTTGATCTCCTACTGCTAACAGACATGTGATCTCCTACTGCTAACAGACATTTGATCTCCTACTGCTAACAGACATTTGATCTCCTACTGCTAACAGACATTTGATCTCCTACTGCTAACAGACATGTGATCTCCTACTGCTAACAGACATTTGATCTCCTACTGCTAACAGACATTTGATCTCCTACTGCTAACAGACATTTGATCTCCTACTGCTAACAGACATTTGATCTCCTACTGCTAACAGACATTTGATCTCCTACTGCTAACAGACATTTGATCTCCTACTGCTAACAGACATTTGATCTCCTACTGCTAACAGACATTTGATCTCCTACTGCTAACAGACATGTGATCTCCTACTGCTAACAGACATTTGATCTCCTACTGCTAACAGACATTTGATCTCCTACTGCTAACAGACATTTGATCTCCTACTGCTATCTGATGACAGACATTTGATCTCCTACTGCTATCTGCTAACAGACATTTGATCTCCTACTGCTATCTGCTAACAGACATTTGATCTCCTACTGCTATCAGACATTTGATCTCCTACTGCTATCTCCTACTGCTAACAGACATGTGATCTCCTACTGCTATCAGACATTTGATCTCCTACTGCTAACAGACATTTGATCTCCTACTGCTAACAGACATTTGATCTCCTACTGCTAACAGACACGTGATCTCCTACTGCTAACAGACATTTGATCTCCTACTGCTAACAGACATGTGATCTCCTACTGCTAACAGACATGTGATCTCCTACTGCTAACAGACATGTGATCTCCTACTGCTATCTAATGACAGACATTTGATCTCCTACTGCTAACAGACATTTGATCTCCTACTGCTATCTGATGACAGACATTTGATCTCCTACTGCTAACAGACATGTGATCTCCTACTGCTAACAGACATTTGATCTCCTACTGCTAACAGACATGTGATCTCCTACTGCTAACAGACATTTGATCTCCTACTGCTAACAGACATTTGATCTCCTACTGCTATCTGATGACAGACATTTGATCTCCCTACTGGAGTGAAGGATTTTATACTTTCTCCTGATGTCATGAATAAAGGACTGGTGTAATTTTCCTGATTTTTGACCAGTTCTTCTCTCTGGCCTCCACTGATTTAGTCACCCTAATTCTGGCCATCCTTTAAGGGTAAAATACCCAATCACTTTTGAAAGGATTACGATAGAGACATTGGTCAGAAGAAGTGTTTTTAACACCTTGTCAAGTGTAACTATATGCTGTACACCTATAGTATATTTTGTAAACTCCTCGCTGTACAATGAATGTCCCTACTGGGACAATAAAGATGGACATGAATGGGATTTGACTGTACTGTATTTGTGTAATAAAGGAATAATCAGTGATGTGAATTATTCTAACCTTTAGAAAGTGGAAGTCCTGTTCCCTGTGCCATGGTTAAAGAGGAGTTGGCCCACACACTCCTTCCAGGCTGCTGCTGAAAGCTGCTCTTGTTGGTCATAGGGTTCACGCCTGAAACAGACCGAGGGAGAGAGGACAGAGAGAGATGACAGAGAGAGAAACGAGGACAGAGAGAGAGAACAGAGAGAGAGGACAGAGAGAGAGAGAACAGAGAGAGAGAACAGAGAGAGAGAACAGAGAGAGAGAGGAGAGAGAGAGAGAGAGAGAGAACAGAGAGAGGACAGAGACAGAGAGAGGACAGAGAGAGGACAGAGAGAGGACAGAGAGAGAGAGAGAGAACAGAGAGAGGACAGAGAGAGAGAGAGAGAGAGAGAGAGAGAGGACAGAGAGAGAGAACAGAGAGAGGACAGAGAGAGAGAGAGAGAGAGGACAGAGAGAGGACAGAGAGAGTGAAAGGACAGAGAGAGGACAGAGAGAGTGAGAGGACAGAGAGAGGACAGAGAGAGTGAGAGGACAGAGATTTGGTTGAGCACAGGACAGGTAACAGATGTATCTACAGTGCATTCAGAAAGTATTCAGACCCCTTGACTTCTTCCACATTTTGTTACGTTACAGCCTTATTCTAAAATGTATTAAATAAAAAAAATTCTCAATCTACATACAATAACCCATAATGATGAAGTGAAAACAGGTTTTGACATTTTTGCAACGTATAAAAAAAATATAATTCAGACCCTTTGCTATGAGACTCTAAATTGAGGTCAGGTGCATCCTGTTTCCATTGATCATCTTTGAGCAGTTTCTAAAACTTGATTGGAGTCCAGCTGTGGTAAATTCAATTGATTGGAAATTATTTACCACTAATGCTCTTGTGGTTGAATGGAAGCATGTCCCTGCAGCAATGTTCCAACATCTGAGGTGGAAAGCCTTCCCAGAAGAGTGGAGGCTGTTATAGCAGCACAATGTTCCAACATCTAGTGGATAGCCTTCCCAGAAGAGTGGAAGCTATTATAGCAGCAATGTTCCATCATCTAGAGGAAAGCCTTCCCAGAAGAGTGGAGGCTGTTATAGCAAACAATGTTCCAACATCTAGTGGAAAGTCTTCCCAGAAGAGTGGAGGCTGGTCACTCACTGCGCTGTGCTGTTATAGCAGCAATGTTCCAACATCTAGTGGAAAGCCTTCCCAGAAGAGTGGAGGCTGTTATAGCAGCAATGTTCCATCATCTAGAGGAAAGCCTTCCAGTAAGAAGAGAGAGGCTGTTTATAGCAACAATGTTCCAACATCTAGTGGAAAGTCTTCCCAGAAGAGTGGAGGCTGTTATAGCAGCAATGTTCCAACATCTAGTGGAAAGCCTTCCCAGAAGAGTGGAGGTTGTTATAGCAGCAATGTTCAACATCTAGTGGAAAGCCTTCCCAGAAGAGTGGAGGTTGTTATAGCAGCAATGTTCCATCATCTAGTGGAAAGCCTTCCCAGAAGAGTGGAGGTTGTTATAGCAGCAAAGGTGGACCATCTAGCCATATTAATGCCCATGATTTTTGAATATTTATTTATTTTATTTAACCTTTATTTCACTAGGGAAGCCAGTTAAGAACACAGGGAGGTATATGGACCCTACCGGGTTCAGTACCACAGGACTTTACCAGGGAGGTCCAGGTTTCAGTACCACAGGACTTTACCAGGGAGGTATATGGAAGCTACCGGGTTCAGTACCACAGGACTTTACCAGGGAGGTATATGGACCCTACCGGTTTCAGTACCACAGGACTTTACCAGGGAGGTATATGGACCCTGGCTGGGTTTCAGTACCACAGGACTTTACCAGGGAGGTATATGGACCCTACCTGGTTCAGTACCACAGGACTTTACCAGGGAGGTATATGGACCCTACCGGGTTCAGTACCACAGGACTTTACCAGGGAGGTATATGGACCCTACCGGGTTCAGTACCACAGGACTTTACCAGGGAGGTATATGGACCCTACCGGGTTCAGTACCACAGGACTTTACCAGGGAGGTCCAGGTTTCAGTACCACAGGACTTTACCAGGGAGGTATATGGACCCTACCGGGTTCAGTACCACAGGACTTTACCAGGGAGGTCCAGGTTTCAGTACCACAGGACTTTACCAGGGAGGTCCAGGTTTCAGTACCACAGGACTTTACCAGGGAGGTATCTGGACTGGTGCAGATAGTGCTGCTTCACTGATGACGTGTTGTACTTGGGCTCTGCAGACCTACACACAATCAAACAATACATGAATCAATATAAAACCGCATGTGGAAATACTGTATAAGTGGGTGTAATTTTCTAAGACAAGAATGTATCATGTCTAGGAACTAGGAGTTTTCCTAACCACACTATGAAAAACAGCGTATTTAACTATTCTGTTGCTGGGAATCTTATTGAGACCAAGGTCTCATCTGCAGCTATGTTTGTCCTGACCGTGTAACCTGCCTAGAAAAAGCTTGACCTAGTCCCTAGCCAAGCATGACGAGGGGAAGAAGCAGAAGGCCCTAGTCAGGCGTGACGAGGGGAAGAAGCAGAAGGCCCTAGTCCAATAGCCAAGCATGACGAGGGGAAGAAGCAGAAGGCCCTAGCCAGGCGGACGAGGGGAAGAAGCAGAAGGCCCTAGTCCCTAGCCAGGCATGACGAGGGGAAGAAGCAGAAGGACCTAGCCCCTAGCCAGGCATGACGAGGGGAAGAAGCAGAAGGCCCTAGTCCCTAGCCAGGCATGACGAGGGGAAGAAGCAGAAGGCCCTAGCCAGGCATGACGAGGGGAAGAAGCAGAGGGCCTTAGTCCCTAGCCAAGCATGACGAGGGGAAGAAGCAGAAGGCCCTACTCCCTAGCCAGGCATGACGAGAGGAAGAAGCAGAAGGCCCTAGTCCCTAGCCAAGCATGACGAGGGGAAGAAGCAGAAGGCCCTACTCCCTAGCCAGGCATGACGAGAGGAAGAAGCAGAAGGCCCTAGTCCCTATCCAGGCATGACGAGGGGAAGAAGCAGAAGGCCCTAGTCCCTAGCCAGGCATGACGGGGGGAAGAAGCAGAAGGCCCTAGCCAAGCATGACGAGGGGAAGAAGCAGAAGGCCCTAGTCCCTAGCCAGGCATGATGAGGGGAAGAAGCAGAAGGCCCTAGCCAGGCATGACGAGAGGAAGAAGCAGAAGGCCCTAGTCCTTAGCCAGGCATGACGAGGGGAAGAAGCAGAAGGCCCTAGTCCCTAGCCAGGCATGATGAGGGGAAGAAGCAGAAGGCCCTAGTCCTTAGCCAGGCATGACGAGGGGAAGAAGCAGAAGGCCCTAGTCCTTAGCCAGGCATGACGAGGGGAAGAAGCAGAAGGCCCTAGCCAGGCATGACGAGGGGAAGAAGCAGAAGGCCCTAGCCAGGCATGACGAGAGGAAGAAGCAGAAGGCCCTAGTCCTTAGCCAGGCATGACGAGGGGAAGAAGCAGAAGAACCTAGTCCCTAGCCAGGCATGACGAGGGGAAGAAGCAGAAGGCCCTAGTCCCTAACCAGGCATGACGAGGGGAAGAAGCAGAAGGCCCTAGTCCCTAACCAGGCATGACGAGGGGAAGAAGCAGAAGGCCCTAGTCCCTAACCAGGCATGACGAGGGGAAGAAGCAGAAGGCCCTAGTCCCTAACCAGGCATGACGAGGGGAAGAAGCAGAAGAACCTACCGGTAGTTGTCGTTGTCCTGGTGTTTGTCCCTGAGAGATGCGATGCTGGGTTTCTTGGAGAGGGAGATGCCCAGGTCAGAGTCATCCCAGGTGTCTGCTGCCTTCACTGACGCCTCTCCCCACCGCCTCCTACTGCTCCTGAACCCTGACGTGGTGTTCTCACACCCTGCTGGAGTGGCTTTCTGTTGGACAAGTTCCACATCAAATATTACATGATAATGATGTCATGTGGGGCGGCAGCGTAGCCTAGTGGTTAGAGTGTAGAGGTGGCAGCGTAGCCTAGTGGTTAGAGTGTAGAGGTGGCAGCGTAGCCTAGTGGTTAGGGTGTAGAGGCGGCAGGGTAGCCTAGTGGTTAGAGTGTAGAGGCGGCAGGGTAGCCTAGTGGTTAGAGTGTAGAGGCGGCAGGGTAGCCTAGTGGTTAGAGTGTAGAGGCGGCAGGGTAGCCTAGTGGTTAGAGTGTAGAGGCGGCAGGGTAGCCTAGTGGTTAGAGTGTAGAGGAGGCAGGGTAGCCTAGTGGTTAGAGTGTAGAGGAGGCAGCGTAGCCTAGTGGTTAGAGTGTAGAGGCGGCAGGGTAGCCTAGTGGTTAGAGTGTAGAGGCGGCAGGGTAGCCTAGTGGTTAGAGTGTAGAGGCGGCAGGGTAGCCTAGTGGTTAGTGTGTAAAGGTGGCAGGGTAGCCTAGTGGTTAGAGTGTAGAGGCGGCAGGGTGGCCTAGTGGTTAGAGCGTTGGACTAGTAACCGGAAGGTCGCGAGTTCAAACCCCCAAGCTGACAAGGTACAAATCTGTCGTTCTGCCCCTGAACAGGCAGTTAACCCACTGTTCCCAGGCCGTCATTGAAAATAAGAATATGTTCTTAACTGACTTGCCTAGCTAAATAAAGGTTACATTTTTTAAATTATTATTATTTTTAAATGTGTTGTAGAAGACTCCAAATGAAATACCGTAACCATGTTTAAGAGTTCCGGTTCCGGTTGGAGCGAGTGGTCGCATCTGCACTTCGCTCCCGCGGGTAGTATAACTTTTAGTATAACTTTTTCATTATATCACAACGGTTTGATTTGTCTAATCTTAGCAATTTCTTCTCAGCTAGCTACATAGCCGTCTTTGTATCAAAGATAATTGCGTAATTATCGTATTTCGCCGTCCTAACGTAGTCTTCACTAGCCAGCTAGCTAACGTCCACTGATTAGCTGCACTGGAGAAACTATTACACTCAACTGAACGACTTGATTAGTGTAGTGTTAGCTAGCTACATAGCTGTCTTTGCTGTCTTCGTATCATCGTATCCAAGATAATTGTGTTGTTTAGGTTTAGAGTGTGTAGTCTTAGAGTGATTATCTTAATTTACCGAGGTTAGCTAGCCAGCTATTTGTGGTCCTTAACGTAGGTGACTCTGCTAGTAGCCAACGCTAGCCAACGCTAGCCAACGTCTTCTGTATAGAACTCAACTAGCCCGGTCGCATTCACAGGTAGTATCACATTTTCACTTCATTTCATTACAGTACAACGGTTTGATTTGTTTGATCGTAGCTAGCTACTTAGCTAGCTACATAGCCGTCTTTGTATCAAAGATAATTGTGTAGTCTAGAGCGATTTTCTAGGTTCGCTAGCCAGCTATTGTCGTTCTTTTAAATTATTATTAAACAAACTGCTGCTAGCCAGACCCCAAATAGCAACACTGCAGAAACTATTACACTCAAGAGACTTGATTAGTGTAGTGTCAACAACGCACCCACTGCCAGCTGGCCTACTTCAGCAGTACTGTATCATTTTAATCATTTTAGTCAATAAGATTCTTGCTTAGCTTAACTTTCTGAACATTCGACAACGTGTAGTCCACTTGTCATTCCAATCTCCTTTGCATTAGCGTAGCCTCTTCTGTAGCCTGTCAACTATGTGTCTGTTTATCCCTGTTCTCTCCTCTCTGCACAGACCATACAAACGCTCCTCACCGCGTGGCCGCGGCCACCCTACTCTGGTGGTCCCAGCGCGCACGACCCACGTGGAGTTCCAGGTCTCCGGAGCCTCTGGAACTGCCAATCTGCGGTCAACAAGGCAGAGTTCATCTCAGCCTATGCCTCCCTCCAGTCCTCGACTTCTTGGCACTGACGGAAACATGGATCACCACAGACAACACTGCTACTCCTACTGCTCTCTCTTCGTCCGCCCACGTGTTCTCGCACACCCCGAGAGCGTCTGGTCAGCGGGGTGGTGGCACCGGGATCCTCATCTCTCCCAAGTGGTCATTCTCTCTTTCTCCCCTTACCCATCTGTCTATCGCCTCCTTTGAATTCCATGCTGTCACAGTTACTAGCCCTTTCAAGCTTAACATCCTTATCATTTATCGCCCTCCAGGTTCCCTCGGAGAGTTCACCAATGAGCTTGATGCCTTGATAAGCTCCTTTCCTGAGGACGGCTCACCTCTCACAGTTCTGGGCGACTTTAACCTCCCCACGTCTACCTTTGACTCTTTCCTCTCTGCCTCCTTCTTTCCACTCCTCTCCTCTTTTGACCTCACCCTCTCACCTTCCCCCTACTCACAAGGCAGGCAATACGCTCGACCTCATCTTTACTAGATGCTGTTCTTCCACTAACCTCATTGCAACTCCCCTCCAAGTCTCCGACCACTGCCTTGTATCCTTTTCCCTCTCGCTCTCATCCAACACCTCCCACACTGCCCCTACTCGGATGGTATCGCGCCGTCCCAACCTTCGCTCTCTCTCCCCGCTACTCTCTCCTCTTCCATCCTATCATCTCTTCCCTCCGCTCAAACCTTCTCCCACCTATCTCCTGATTCTGCCTCCTCAACCCTCCTCTCTTCCCTCTCTGCATCCCTTGACTCTCTATGTCCCCTATCCTCCAGGCCGGCTCGGTCCTCCCCTCCCGCTCCGTGGCTCGATGACTCATTGCGAGCTCACAGAACAGGGCTCCGGGCAGCCGAGCGGAAATGGAGGAAAACTCGCCTCCCTGCGGACCTGGCATCCTTTCTCCCTCCCTCTCTACATTTTCCTCCTCTGTCTCTGCTGCTAAAGCCACTTTCTACCACGCTAAATTCCAAGCATCTGCCTCTAACCCTAGGAAGCTCTTTGCCACCTTCTCCTCCCTCCTGAATCCTCCTCCCCCTCCCCCTCCTCCCTCTCTGCAGATGACTTCGTCAACCATTTTGAAAAGAAGGTCGACGACATCCGATCCTCGTTTGCTAAGTCAAACGACACCGCTGGTTCTGCTCACACTGCCCTACCCTGTGCTCTGACCTCTTTCTCCCCTCTCTCTCCAGATGAAATCTCGCGTCTTGTGATGGCCGGCCGCCCAACAACCTGCCCGCTTGACCCTATCCCCTCCTCTCTTCTCCAGACCATTTCCGGAGACCTTCTCCCTTACCTCACCTCGCTCATCAACTCATCCCTGACCGCTGGCTACGTCCCTTCCGTCTTCAAGAGAGCGAGAGTTGCACCCCTTCTGAAAAAACCTACACTCGATCCCTCCAATGTCAACAATTACAGACCAGTATCCCTTCTTTCTTTTCTCTCCAAAACTCTTGAACGTGCCGTCCTTGGCCAGCTCTCCCGCTATCTCTCTCTGAATGACCTTCTTGATCCAAATCAGTCAGGTTTCAAGACTAGTCATTCAACTGAGACTGCTCTCCTCTGTATCACGGAGGCGCTCCGCACTGCTAAAGCTAACTCTCTCTCCTCTGCTCTCATCCTTCTAGATCTATCGGCTGCCTTCGATACTGTGAACCATCAGATCCTCCTCTCCACCCTCTCCGAGTTGGGCATCTCCGGCGCGGCCCACGCTTGGATTGCGTCCTACCTGACAGGTCGCTCCTACCAGGTGGCGTGGCGAGAATCTGTCTCCTCACCACGCGCTCTCACCACTGGTGTCCCCCAGGGCTCTGTTCTTGGCCCTCTCCTATTCTCGCTATACACCAAGTCACTTGGCTCTGTCATAACCTCACATGGTCTCTCCTATCATTGCTATGCAGACGACACACAATTAATCTTCTCCTTTCCCCCTTCTGATGACCAGGTGGCGAATCGCATCTCTGCATGTCTGGCAGACATATCAGTGTGGATGACGGATCACCACCTCAAGCTGAACCTCGGCAAGACGGAGCTGCTCTTCCTCCCGGGGAAGGACTGCCCGTTCCATGATCTCGCCATCACGGTTGACAACTCCATTGTGTCCTCCTCCCAGAGCGCCAAGAACCTTGGCGTGATCCTGGACAACACCCTGTAGTTCTCAACCAACATCAAGGCGGTGGCCTGTTCCTGTAGGTTCATGCTCTACAACATCCGCAGAGTACGTCCCTGCCTCACACAGGAAGCGGCGCAGGTCCTAATCCAGGCACTTGTCATCTCCCGTCTGGATTACTGCAACTCGCTGTTGGCTGGGCTCCCTGCCTGTGCCATTAAACCCCTTCAACTCATCCAGAACGCCGCAGCCCGTCTGGTGTTCAACCTTCCCAAGTTCTCTCACGTCACCCCGCTCCTCCGTTCTCTCCACTGGCTTCCAGTTGAAGCTCGCATCCGCTACAAGACCATGGTGCTTGCCTACGGAGCTGTGAGGGGAACGGCACCTCAGTACCTCCAGGCTCTGATCAGGCCCTACACCCAAACAAGGGCACTGCGTTCATCCACCTCTGGCCTGCTCGCCTCCCTACCACTGAGGAAGTACAGCTCCCGCTCAGCCCAGTCAAAACTGTTCGCTGCCCTGGCCCCCCAATGGTGGAACAAACTCCCTCACGACGCCAGGACAGCGGAGTCAATCACCACCTTCCGGAGACACCTGAAACCCCACCTCTTTAAGGAATACCTAGGATAGGATAAGTAATCCCTCGCACCCCCCCTTAAGTTTTAGATGCACTATTGTTAAGTGACTGTCCCACTGGATGTCATAAGGTGAATGCACCAATTTGTAAGTCGCTCTGGATAAGAGCGTCTGCTAAATGACTTAAATGTAATGTAAATGTAAATGTTTCACTAGGACTGCTTTTGGTGTCTCATTCATCTTTGAGAGGTCTACAATGTGTTTTTAAAAATCTGTATTTTGTATTTTCAACTATCAAATATTTGACTGATTTACAGTTCATGTAAGGAAAATCAGACAATTGAAATAAATAAAATATGCTCTAATCTATGGATTTCACATGACTGGGAATACAGATATGAATCTGTTGTTCAGATACCTTAAAAAAGAAAGTAAGGGTGTGGATCAGAGAACCAGTCAGTATCTGGTGTGACCATTTGCCTCATGCAGCGCGACACATCTCCTTCACATAGAGTTTATCAGGCTGTTGATTGCGGCCAGTGGAATGTTGTCCCCACTCCTCTTCAATGGCTGTGGAATGTTGTCCCACTCCTCTTCAATGGCTGTGGAATGTTGTCCCCACTGCTCTTCAATGGCTGTGGAATGTTGTCCCCACTGCTCTTCAATGGCTGTGGAATGTTGTCCCAGTCCTCTTCAATGGCTGTGGAATGTTGTCCCAGTCCTCTTCAATGGCTGTGTGAAGTAGCTGGATATTGGTGGGAACTGGAACACCGTCGTACAAGTTGATCCAGAGCATCCCAAACATGCTCAATGGGTAACATGTCTGGTGAGTATGGAGGAACTGGAACACGCTGTCGTATACATCGATCCAGAGCATCCCAAACATGCTCAATGGGTAACATGTCTGGTGAGTATGGAGGAACTGGAACACGCTGTCGTATACATTGATCCAGAGCATCCCAAACATGCTCAATGGGTAACATGTCTGGTGAGTATGGAGGAACTGGAACACGCTGTCGTATACATCGATCCAGAGCATCCCAAACATGCTCAATGGGTAACATGTCTGGTGAGTATGGAGGAACTGGAACACACTGTCATACACGTCGATCCAGAGCATCCCAAACATGCTCAATGGGTAACATGTCTGGTGAGGATGCAGGCCACGGAAGAACTGGGACATTTTCAGCTTCCAGGAATTGTGTACAGATCCTTGCGACATGGGGCCGTGCATTATCATGCTGACACATGAGGTGATGGCGACACGACAATGCACCTCAGGATCTCGTCACGTCTCAAATTACCATAAAATAAATGCAATTGTGTTCGTTGTCTGTAACTTATGCCTGCCCATACCGTAACCCCACCAAGGGGCACTGTGTTCACAGCGTTGACATCAGCAAACCGCTCACCCACATGACGCCGTACACGTGGTCTGTGGTTCTGAGGCCGGTTGGACGTACTGCCACGTTCTCTAAAACGACGTTGGAGACAGCTTATGGTACATAAACGAACACTCAATTCTCTGGCAACAGCTGACCTGTGTCTGGGTGTTTGACAAGGCTGAGTGGGGATGGCTGGCTAAACCACTGACCTGTGTCTGGGTGTTTGACCAGGCTGAGTGGGGATGGCTGGCTAAACCACGAACCTGTGGCTGGGTGTGTTTGACCAGGCTGAGTGGGGATGGCTGGCTAAACCACTGACCTGTGGCTGGGTGTGTTTGACCAGGCTGAGTGGGGATGGCTGGCTAAACCACTGACCTGTGGCTGGGTGTGTTTGACCAGGCTGAGTGGGGATGGCTGGCTAAACCACTGACCTGTGGCTGGGTGTGTTTGACCAGGCTGAGTGGGGATGGCTGGTACTGGTGCTGGCTGTGTCCATCCCAGTCTGTGTTGGAGTGTCTGTGATGGTCTGTGTTGTGTTGAGGCTGGTGGATCTGCTGGAGGGGCTGAACCCTGCCCTGTCCCTGGGTTGGCTGGGGCTGGGTCTCTAAGATGGTCTGGAGGTCGGCCTTGCAGAGGGGGAGAGGTTTGGGCTCTGTAGAGGAGGCCTGCTGAGCTGCTGCGGTCCTGCTCTGGGCTTTGTGCTCCTCCGGGTACTGAGGTGGAGGACCCAACGCCTGGCCCACCTGGAAGTACAGGTACCTCAGAGCCTGGAACACAGTGAGAAATCAGTATATTAATCCTCAACATGTAGACCTGTATGGTGGTGGGTCTCTTCTGGGGTTAACATGTAGACCTGTATGGTGGTGGGTCTCTTCTGGGGTTAACATGTAGACCTGTATGGTGGTGGGTCTCTGGGGTTAACATGTAGACCTGTATGGTGGTGGGTCTCTGGGGTTAACATGTAGACCTGTATGGTGGTGGGTCTCTGGGGTTAACATGTAGACCTGTATGGTGGTGGGTCTCTGGGGTTAACATGTTTAACATGTAGACCTGTATGGTGGTGGGTCTCTGGGGTTAACATGTAGACCTGTATGGTGGTGGGTCTCTGGGGTTAACATGTAGACCTGTATGGTGGTGGGTCTCTGGGGTTAACATGTAGACCTGTATGGTGGTGAGTCTCTGGGGTTAACATGTAGACCTGTATGGTGGTGGGTCTCTGGGGTTAACATGTAGACCTGTATGGTGGTGGGTCTCTGGGGTTAACATGTAGACCTGTATGGTGGTGGGTCTCTGGGGTTAACATGTTTAACATGTAGACCTGTATGGTGGTGGGTCTCTGGGGTTAACATGTAGACCTGTATGGTGGTGGGTCTCTGGGGTTAACATGTAGACCTGTATGGTGGTGGGTCTCTGGGGTTAACATGTAGATGGGGTTTAACATGTAGACCTGTATGGTGGTGGGTCTCTGGGGTTAACATGTAGACCTGTATGGTGGTGGGTCTCTGGGGTTAACATGTAGACCTGTATGGTGGTGGGTCTCTGGGGTTAACATGTAGACCTGTATGGTGGTGGGTCTCTGGGGTTAACATGTAGACCTGTATGGTGGTGGGTCTCTGGGGTTAACATGTAGACCTGTATGGTGGTGGGTCTCTGGGGTTAACATTAACATGGTGGTGGGTTTAACATGTAGACCTGTATGGTGGTGGGTCTCTGGGGTTAACATGTAGACCTGTATGGTGGTGGGTCTCTGGGGTTAACATGTAGACCTGTATGGTGGTGGGTCTCTGGGGTTAACATGTAGACCTGTATGGTGGTGAGTCTCTGGGGTTAACATGTAGACCTGTATGGTGGTGGGTCTCTGGGGTTAACATGTAGACCTGTATGGTGGTGGGTCTCTGGGGTTAACATGTAGACCTGTATGGTGGTGGGTCTCTGGGGTTAACATGTTTAACATGTAGACCTGTATGGTGGTGGGTCTCTGGGGTTAACATGTAGACCTGTATGGTGGTGGGTCTCTGGGGTTAACATGTAGACCTGTATGGGGGTGGTGGGTCTCTGGGGTTAACATGTTTAACATGTTTAACATGTAGACCTGTATGGTGGTGGGTCTCTGGGGTTAACATGTTTATGGTGGTGGGTCTCTGGGGTTAACCTGTAGACCTGTATGGTGGTGGGTCTCTGGGGTTAACATGTTTAACATGTAGACCTGTATGGTGGTGGGTCTCTGGGGTTAACATGTTTAACATGTAGACCTGTATGGTGGTGGGTCTCTGGGGTTAACATGTAGACCTGTATGGTGGTGGGTCTCTGGGGTTAACATGTAGACCTGTATGGTGGTGGGTCTCTTCTGGGGGTTCCACTGCAGCATGTCCCTCATCAGAACCAGGGCCTCATTGGAGGCGTTGGGGACCAGCAAGCGCAGGCTGGTCGGGACACACTGGGGGAAACGAAAGTTCATCGAGGCTGCCAGGTTGTAGCCCTCGGGCCAGTCCATCTGGTAATGGGAAGATGAAGAAAGAAAGTTGAGTTAGCAACAAGAACAGCAACAAGAAAAAACAGCAACAGTAACAGCAACAGGGCCTCCCGATTGGCGCAGCGGTCTAAGGCACTGAGGGAAGCCAGTTGAGGCGTCACTACAGCCTCGGATTCAATCCCAGGCTTTGTCGCAGCTGGCCGTGACCTGGAGAAACATGAGGCGGCGCACAATTGGCCCAGCATCGTCCGGATTAGGGTAGGGTTTGCCCGGCAGGGATTTGCTTGTCTCATCGTGCTCTAGCGACTACTTGTGGTGGGCCGGGCACCTGCAAGCTGACGCTGGTCGTCAGGTGGACAACGTTTTCTCCGACACACTAGTGCGGTTGGCTTCAGGGTCAAGAAGCAGTGCGGCTTGGCAGGGTTGTGTTCCAGAGGACGCATGGCTCTCGATGAGACAAGACCGTAACTAAAAATTAGACACCACGAAAATGGGGTAAAAAAAACAAAACAAAACGCAGCAACAGTAACAACAACAACAGTAACAGCAGCAACAGCAGCAACAGCAACAACAGCAACAGTAACAGCAACAACAGTCACAGCAGCAACAGCAACAGCAGCAACAGTCACAGCAGCAACAGCAGCAACAGTAATAGCAGCAACAGTCACAGCAGCAACAGCAACAGCAGCAACAGTAACAGCAGCAACAGCAGTCACAGCAGCAACAGTAACAGCAGCAACAGCAACAGTAACAGCAGCAACAGTCACAGCAGCAACAGCAACAGTCACAGCAGCAACAGCAACAGCAGAAACAGTAACAGCAGCAACAGTCACAGCAGCAACAGTCACAGCAGCAACAGTAACAGCAGCAACAGCAACAGTAACAGCAGCAACAGTAACAGCAGCAACAGCAACAGTAACAGCAGCAACAGTAACAGCTACAACAGCAACAGTAGTAACAGCAGCAACAGCAGCAACAGTAACAGCTACAACAGTAACAGCAGCAACAGCAACAGTAACAGCAGCAACAGTAACAGCTACAACAGCAACAGCAACAGCAACAGCAGCAGCAACAGCAGCAACAGTAACAGCTACAACAGTAACAGCAGCAACAGTAGCAACAGTCACAGCAGCAACAGCAGCAACAGCAGCAACAGTAACAGCAGCAACAGTCACAGCAGCAAACAGCAACAGCAACAGCAGCAGCAGCAACAGCAGCAACAGTAACAGCAGTCACAGCAGCAACAGTAACAGCAGCAACAGCAACAGCAGCAACAGTCACAGCAGCAACAGCTACAACAGCAACAGTAGTAACAGCAGCAACAGCAGCAACAGCAGCAACAGTAACAGCAGCAACAGTCACAGCAGCAACAGCAGCAACAGCAGCAACAGTAACAGCAGCAACAGTAACAGCAGCAACAGTCACAGCAGTAACAGTAACAGCAGCAACAGTAACAGCAGCAACAGTAACAGCAGCAACAGCAGCAACAGTAACAGCAGTAACAGTAACAGCAACAACAGCAACAGTAGTAACAGCAGCAACAGCAGCAACAGTAACAGCTACAGCAGCAACAGTAGTAACAGCAGCAACAGCTACAACAACAGTAACAGCAGCAACAGTAACAGCAGCAACAGTAACAGCAGCAACAGTAACAGCAGCAACAGTAACAGCAGCAACAGCAGCAACAGTAACAGCAGTAACAGCAGCAAGCAGTAACAGTAACAGCAACAGTAACAGCAGCAACAGTCACAGCAGCAACAGTCACAGCAGCAACAGTAACAGCAGCAGTAAAGTAACAGTAACAGCAACAACAGTAACAGCAACAGTAACAGCAGCAGCAAACAGTAACAGCAGCAACAGTAACAGTAACAGTAACAGTAGCAACAGTAACAGTAACAGTAACAGCAACAGTAACAGTAACAGTCAGTAACAGCAGCAACAGTCACAGCAGCAACAGTAACAGCAGTAACAGCAGTAACAGCAACAGCAGTAACAGTAACAACAGCAACAGTAACAGCAGTAACAGTAACAGTAACAGTAACAGCAGCAACAGTCACAGCAGCAACAGTAACAGCAGTAACAGCAGTAACAGCAGCAACAGTAACAGCAGCAACAGTAACAGCAGCAACAGTAACAGCAGTAACAGCAGTAACAGCAGTAACAGTAACAGCAGTAACAGTAACAGCAGCACACAGCAGTAACAACAGTAACAGTAAGCAGCAACAACAGTAACAGCAACAACAGTAACAGCAACAACAGTAACAGCAACAACAGTAACAGTAACAGCAACAACAGTAACAGCAACAGCAGTAACAGTAACAGTAACAACAGTAACAGTAACAGCAGTAACAGTAACAGCAACAACAGTAACAGTAACAGCAACAACAGCAACAGCAGTAACAGCAGTAACAGCAGTAACAGCAACAGTACAGCAGCAACAGCAACAGCAGTAACAGTAACAGTAACAGCAGCAACAACAGTCAGCATCAGTAACAGTAACAGCAGCAACAGTCACAGCAGCAAGTCAACAGCAACAGCAGCAACAGTCACAGCAGCAACAAGCAACAGTAACAGCAGCAACAGTAACAGCAACAGCAACAGCAACAGCAGCAGTAACAGCAGCAACAGCAGCAACAACAGCAACAGCAGTAACAGCAGCAACAGCAGCAACAGCAGTAACAGCAGCAACAGCAGTAACAGCAGCAACAGCAGCAACAGTAACAGCAGCAACAGCAGCAACAGTCACAGCAGCAACAGTCAACAGCAGCAAAGCAGCAGTAACAGCAGCAACAGCAGCAACAGCAGTAACAGCAGTAACAGCAGTAACAGCAGCAACAGCAGCAACAGTCACAGCAGCAACAGTCACAGCAGCAACAGTCACAGCAGCAACAGTCACAGCAGCAACAGTAACAGCAGCAACAGTAACAGCAGCAACAGTAACAGTAACAGCAGCAACAGTAACAGCAGCAACAGCAGCAACAGTAACAGCAGCAACGGTAACAGCAGCAACAGTAACAACAGCAGCAACAGTAAGCAACAGCAGCAACAGTAACAGCAACAGTAACAACAGCAGCAACAGTAACAGCAGCAACAGTAACAGCAGCAACAGTAACAGCAGCAACAGTAACAGCAGCAACAGCAACAGCAACAGCAGCAACAGCAACAGCAACAGCAACACAGCAACAGCAAACAGCAACAGTAACAGCAGCAACAGTAACAGCAGTAACAGCAGCAACAGTCAGCAGCAACAGTAAACAGCAGCAACAGTAACAGCAGCAACAGTAACAGCAACAGCAACAGCAGCAACAGCAACAGCAGCAACAGTAACAGCAGCAACAGTAACAGCAGCAACAGCAGCAACAGTAACAGCAGCAACAGCAACAGCAGCACAGCAGCAACAGCAGCAACAGCAACAGCAGCAACAGCAACAGCAGCAACAGTAACAGCAGCAACAGCAACAGTAACAGCAGCAACAGTAACAGCAGCAACAGCACAGCAGCAACAGCAGCAACAGTAACAGCAGCAACAGTAACAGCAGCAACAGTAAGCAGCAACAGTAACAGCAGCAACAACAGCAGCAACAGCAGCAACAGTAACAGCAGCAACAGTAACAGCAGTAACAGTAACAGCAGCAACAGTAACAGCAGCAACAGTAACAGCAGCAACAGTCACAGCAGCAACAGCAGCAACAGCAACAGCAGCAACAGTAACAGCAGCAACAGTAACAGCAGCAGCAGCAGCAACAGCAGCAGCAGCAACAGCAGCAGCAACATAAGAGGGTGAGTGAGTTTCACACATGTATAGAAAGCCATGATAATGAAATAGACATCGACCACTGAATCTCTTCAGCAATTGTGTGTGTGTGTGTGTGTGTGTGTGTGTGTGTGTGTGTGTGTGTGTGTGTGTGTGTGTGTGTGTGTGTGTGTGTGTGTGTGTGTGTGTGTGTGTGTGTGTGTGCACATGTATGAATGAATATTCTTGCCCACCTTCTTCATGGTGCCCAGCACCTGGCAGATCTTGAAGATCTCGTCCACCTCGCTGTTTCCAGGAAACAGGGGTCTGAGTGTGTAGAGCTCCGCCATGATGCAGCCCACTGCCCAGATGTCTATAGGAGAGCTATAGGACTGGGACCTCAGGAGAACCTCAGGGGCGCGGTACCTGGGGTTGGGAGGAGACAGGAGGATCTGTCAGACTTTAGAGCCGAGACAGGATTGTGTCGAGGCACAGAGATCTGGGGAAGAGCACCAAAACATTTCTGCAGCATTGAAGGTCTCCAAGAACACAGTGGCCTCCATCATTCTTAAATGGAAGACATTTGGAACCACCAAGCTGGCCAACCGGCCAAACTGACCAATCAGGGGGAAAGGGCCTTGGTCAGGGAAGTGACCAAGAACCCGAGGGTCACTCTGACAGAGCTCCAGAGTTCCTCTGTGGAGCAGGGAGAACCTTCCAGAAGGACAACCATCTCTGCAGCACTCCACCAATCAGTCCTTTATGGTAGAGTGGCCAGACGGAAAACACTCCTCAGTAAAAGGCACATGACAGCCCACCTGGAGTTTGCCAAAAGGCAACTAAAAGACTCTGACCATGAGAAACAAGATGTTCTGGTCTGATGAAACCAAGATTGAACTCTTTGGCCTGAATGCCAAGCATCACGTCTGGAGGAAACCTGGCACCATCACAAAAGTGAAGCATGGTGGTGGCAGCATCATGCTGTGGGGATGTTTTTCCGTAGCAGGGACTGGGAGACTAGTCAGGATTGAGGGAAAGATGAACAGAGAAAAGTACAGAGAGATCCTTGATGAAGTCCTGAGCGCTCTGATGCAGGTTCTCAGACTGGGGCGAAGGTTCACCTTACAACAAGACAATGATTCTAAGCCAAGAAAACGCAGGAGTGGCTTCGGGACTGAATGTCCTTGAGTGGCCCAGCCAGAGCCCGGACTTGCTTTGTCATTATGGAGTATTGTGTGTCGAATTTTAGAACAAGGTTGTAACGTAACAAAATGTGTAAAAAGTCAAGGGGTCTGAATACTCTGTATACACACACACACACACACACGTTATTCCTGTCCTGTGTCTCGAAGGGATTAACCTGCGATGAGTCAGAATAATTTAATCCCTGAGCTCTAAATCCCATGCCAGATGAAATGACCAAAGCACGTTACAACGGCTTTATAGACAGGCAACAGTATAGACCACGTAGGTCCAGCCCCACCTCACGTGCTGCAGAGATCTGCCTTTGTCAGACAGGCAACAGTATAGACCACGTAGCTCCAGCCCCACCTCACGTGCTGCAGAGATCTGCCTTTGTCAGACAGGCAACAGTATAGACCACGTAGCTCCAGCCCCACCTCACGTGCTGCAGAGATCTGCCTTTGTCAGACAGGCAACAGTATAGACCACGTAGCTCCAGCCCCACCTCACGTGCTGCAGAGATCTGCCTTTGTCAGACAGGCAACAGTATAGACCACGTAGCTCCAGCCCTACCTCACGTGCTGCAGAGATCTGCCTTTGTCAGACAGGCAACAGTATAGACCACGTAGCTTCAGCCCTACCTCACGTGCTGCAGAGATCTGCCTTTGTCAGACAGGCAACAGTATAGACCACGTAGCTCCAGCCCCACCTCACGTGCTGCAGAGATCTGCCTTTGTCAGACAGGCAACAGTATAGACCACGTAGGTTCAGCCCCACTTCACGTGCTGCAGAGATCTGCCTTTGTCAGTCAGGCAACAGTATAGACCACGTCAGACAGGCTCCAGCCCCACCTCACGTGCTGCAGAGATCTGCCTTTGTCAGACAGGCAACAGTATAGACCACGTAGCTCCAGCCCCACCTCACGTGCTGCAGAGATCTGCCTTTGTCAGACAGGCAACAGTATAGACCACGTAGCTCCAGCCCCACCTCACGTGCTGCAGAGATCTGCCTTTGTCAGACAGGCAACAGTATAGACCACGTAGGTTCAGCCCCACTTCACGTGCTGCAGAGATCTGCCTTTGTCAGTCAGGCTAAAAACTCACTAAGTAAACCACTTGAAGGTCAGAGATTCACCACGTGTATCTGAACTAACAGCACAAGCTCTGAAATGATCTCTGCTGCTATTTGATGTGGTTTTGTTTCTCATGTGATCTTCTTATTGTATTTTATTTATCGTTATAATTATTATCCAAAAATCATTTTTAAAGAAAGGAGGGGAAAAGTTCACCAGAAATATACTGGCGTAGCTGACAGCTCAGGACCCACTGTTTCAGTACGTGCTGTACAGTACCGGTCAAAGGTTTGGACACACCTACTCATTCCAGGGTTCTTTTTTATTTAAAAAAAACTATTTTCTACATTGTAGAATAATAGTGAAGACATCACAACTATGACATAACACATTATGGAATCATGTAGTAACCAAAAAAAGTGTTAAAATATTTTATATTTGAGGTTCTTCAAAGTAGCCACCCTTTGCCTTGATAACAGTTTTGCACACTCTTGGCATTCTCTCAACCAGGTTCATGAGGTAGTCACCTGGAATTCATTTCAATTAACAGGTGTGCCTTGTTAAAAGTGAATTTGTAGAATTTCTATCCTTCTTAATGTGTTTGAGTCAATCAGTTGTGTTGTGACAAGGTAGGGGGGTAAACAGAATATAGCCCTACTTGGTAAAAGACCAAGTCCATATTATGGCAAGAACAGCTCATATAAGCAAAGAGAAACGACAGTCCATCATTACTTTAAGACATGAAGGTCAGTCAATCTGGAAAATTTCAAGAAAGTTGAACGTTTCTTCAAGTGCAGTCGCAAAAACCTTCAAGCGCAATGATGAAACTGGCTCTCATGAGGACCGCCACAGGAAAGGAAGACCCAGAGTTACTTTGATAAAATAAACTTTGTACCACTACTAAAGGACACCAATAATAATAAGAAACTTGCTTGGGCCCAGAATCACGAGCAATGAACATTCGACCATGTAAATCTGTCCTTTGGTCTGATGATTCCAAATGTGAGATTTTTGGTTCTAACAGCCGTGTCTTTGTGAGACACAGAGGAGGTGAACAGATGATCTCCGCATGTGTGGTTCCCACGTGAAGCATGGAGGAGGAGGTGTAATGGTGTGGGGGTGCTTTGCTGTTGACACTGTCTGATTTATTTCGAAATCAAGGCACACTGAACCAGCATGGCTACCACAGCCTTCTGCAGCAATACGCCATCCCACCTGGTTTGGGCTTAGTGGGACCATCATTTGTTTTCAACAGGACAATTATCCAAAACACACCTCCAGGCTGTGTAAGGGACATTTGACCAAGAAGGAGAGTGATAGAGTGCTGCATCAGATGACCTGGCCTCCACAATCACCCGACCTCAACCCAGTTGAGATGGATTTAGATGAGTTGGACCGCAGAGTGAAGGAAAAGCAGCCAACAAGTGCTCAGCATACGTGGGAACTCCTTCAAGACTGTTGGAAAAGCATTCCTCATGAAACTGGTTGAGAGAATACCAAGAGTGTGCAAAGCTGTCATCAAGGCAAAGGGTGGCTACTTTGAAGAATCTCAAATATATTTTGATTTGTTTAACACTTATTTGGTTACTACATGATTCCATGTGTTATTTCCTAGTTTTGATGTCTTCACAATTATTCTACAATGTAGAAAATAGTTTTTTTTTTAAATAAAGAAAAACCCTTGAATGAGTAGGTGTGTCCAACATTTTGACTGGTGTGCAAATCAAACATCTTACCATCTAGTTGAGACGTATTCAGTGTAGGGAGGCTGGGAGCGTATCTCTCTGGCCAACCCAAAGTCAGCTATCTTCACCAACTCTGGACCCATACAGAGCAGGTTCTCTGGTTTAATGTCACGGTGGAAGTAACCTGGGGAGATGGAGCAGGTTCTCTGGTTTAATGTCACGGTGGAAGTAACCTGGAGAGACAGAGCAGGTTCTCTGGTTTAATGTCACGGTGGAAGTAACCTGGAGAGACGGAGCAGGTTCTCTGGTTTAATGTCACGGTGGAAGTAACCTGGGGAGACGGAGCAGGTTCTCTGGTTTAATGTCACGGTGGATAAATAAAATAGACTACTGGTTCACTCATACTCCATTCTAATCTCCTACTCTCTGCAACCACAAAATAACAAAAAATACTAATTTGAAATAAATAAATCACGGCAAAGATATCAAATATGTAAAATGATTAAGGAAATACCAGATACAGTTGAAATCGGAAGTTTACATACACTTATGTTGGAGTCATTAAAACTCGTTTTTCAACCACTCCACAAATGTCTTGTTAACAAACTATAGTTTTGGCAAGTCGGTTAGGACATCTACTTTGTGCAAGACAAGTCATTTTTCCAACAATTGTTTACAGACAGATTATTTCACTGTATCACAATTCCAGTGGGTCAGAAGTTTACATACACTAAGTTGACTGTGCCTTTAAACATGGAAAATTCCAGAAAATGATATCATGGCTTTAGAAGCTTCTGATAGGCAAACTGACATCATTTGAGTCATTCGGAGGTGTACCTGTGGATGTATTTCAAGGCCTACCTTCAAACTCAGTGCCTCTTCGCCTGACATCATGGGAAAATCTAAAGAAATCAGCCAAGACCACAGAAAAAAATGTCTGGTTCGTCTTTGGGAGCCATTTCCAAACGCCTGAAGATATCACGTTTATCGGTACAAACAATAGTTCGCAAGTATAAACACCATGGGACCACACAGCCATCATACCACTCAGGAAGGAGATGCGTTCTGTCTCCTAGAGATGAATGTACTTTGTACGAAAAGTGCAAATCAATCCCAGAACAACAGCAAAGGACCTTGTGAAGATGCTGGAGGAAACAGGTACAAAAGTATCTATATCCACAGTAAAACGAGTCCTATATCCACAGTAAAAAGACTCCTTTATCGACATAACCTGAAAGGCCACTCAGTAAGGAAGAAGCCACTGCTCCAAAACCGACATAAAAAAGCAAGACTAGAGTTTGCAACTGCACATGGGGACAAAGATTGTACTTTTTGGAGAAATGTCCTCTGCTCTGATGAAACAAAAATACAACTGTTTGGACATAATGACCATCGTTATGTTTGGAGGAAAAAGGGGGATGCTTGCAAGCCGAAGAACACCATCCCAACCGTGAAGCATGAGGGTGGCAGCATCATTACATTTACATTACATTTAAGTCATTTAGCAGACACGCTCTTATCCAGAGCGACTTAAAATGTTCACAAATCATGTTGTGGGGGTGCTTTGCTGCAGGAGAGACTGGTGCACTTCACAAAATAGATGGCTTCATGAGGAAAGAAAATTATGTGGATATATTGAAGCAACATCTCAAGACATCAGTCAGGAAGTTAAAGCTTGGTCGCAAATGGGTCTTCCAAATGGACAATGTCCCCAAGCATACTTCCAAAGTTGTGGCAAAATGGCTTAAGGACAACAAAGTCGAGGTATTGGAGTGGCCATCACAAAGCCCTGACCTCAATCCTATAGAAAATGTGTGGGCAGAACTGAAAAAGTGTGTGCGAGCAAGGAGGCCTACAAACCTGACTCCGTTACACCAGCTATGTCAGGAGGAATGGGCTAAAGTTCACCCAACTTATCGTGGGAAGCTTGTGGAAACATTTGACCCAAGTTAAACAATTTAAAAGGCAATGCTAACAAATACTAATTGAGTGTTTGTAAACGTCTGACCCACTGGGAATGTGATGAAAGAAATAAAAGCTGAAATAAAACACTCTCTACTATTATTCTGACATTTCACATTCTTAAAATAAAGTGGTGATCCTAACTGACCTAATACAGGGATTTTTTACTCAGATTAAATGTCCGGAATTGTGAAAAACTGAGTTTAAATGTATTTGGCTAAGGTGAATGTAAACTCCCGACTTCAACTGTACATGAACAAATATACCCATGTAGGTACACTTTAAAATCAAATCAAATGTATTTATATAGCCCTTCATACACCAGCTGATATCTCAAAGTGCTGTACAGAAACCCAGCCTAAAACCCCAAACAGCAAACAATGCAGGTGTAGAATGCAGGTGTAAAACACTCGCACCTTTCTTTTAAAAACTGATCAGATGACTCAACTGATGTTAAAGTTTAAACATGGACGTAAACACTAATGCTCAAAATCATTTAAAAAAAATTATCCCAGAAATTATTCTTAGGGTGTTAAACCCGTTGCCTTACAAAGAACGCTTGTCTTCCAAAAATAGTTATTCTTCCGTAGAACCCAATTGTTCCTCAAAGAACCCTTTGTTAGAACGTTGTTTCTCTCGCTAAGAGTGTAGCCAATACATGGTCTATTGCTTGAATAGTTATGAACAGCATTCCTTTCAAAGATCATTTTGACAGGTGGATAATATTGTCTGTGACTACGGGGTTGGGCAAGCGTTCAGAATCGACTACGAGTAGGCTATGCATTGTGATCATATTGTAGCGAAGGGAGAGGCAGGGACGCAAGCCCAGGTCGCTGGAGTGAAAAGGAAAGCACCCTACACATCGCGTCAATAGGGTTAACCCACTCGGTGGGAATTTTAACGTGGATTATCCTGGATCGCTACAATATTCAGTCTCAGTGTCTCTTGTACCTTCAGTGAGAGGTCTCTAGCTGGACTGGGGAACCTACCATGTTTATGGATAAAGGAGAGTCCCTGTAATATCTGAAACAGCATGTTCCTGATCACTGACTCAGGGAACAATCTCTGTCTGGAAAGATGAACATCAATACATTCACATTTTAGTCATTTAGCAGATGCTCTTATCCAGAGCGACATACAGTCAGTGCATTCGGGTTAACCGAGCTAGGTAAGACAACCACATATCACAATCCTTGTTAGTAAAACTTTCCTAAATACATGACGACTCAATCAGCTCATACATACATAGGAACGTTCACAGATACAAAGGTCTCATTTCAACAACTACAGATCCATTTACATCCACCTGAACTGTCCAATATTAACAAACGACTATTTCCTGAAAAAATAACTAGTAACAAACTACAATTAAACTGGTTATAGTTTCTCATTATTTGATTGATAATATTGATAATATTGATTGATCCTACCTGTCCTTCATCAGCTGGTAGAGGTTTTCCTTCATGTACTCAAAGACAAAGTAGAGGTGGTCATTCTCTCGAATCACCTCCTTCAGCTTCACTACGTTGGCATGGCTCAACTTCTTCAGAGACTGGAAATGTAAAACATACACATGGCTTTGTATGGAGTGACATTAGCTAATGTACAATATACAGTGCCTTGCGAAAGTATTCGGCCCCCTTGAACTTTGCGACCTTTTGCACTGAAAGTAAAGGGGCTGAATAATTTTGCACGCCCAATTTTTCAGTTTTGATTTGTTAAAAAAGTTTGAAATATCAAATAAATGTCATTCCACTTCATGATTGTGTCCCACTTGTTGTTGATTCTTCACAAAAAAATACAGTTTTAAATCTTTATGTTTGAAGCCTGAAATGTGGCAAAAGGTCGCAAAGTTCAAGGGGGCGAATACTTTAGCAAGGCCTTTAATGTTCCCAGGTTGTAATGTCTACTCGTACGTCAAATGAGAAAAGTGGGTAAATGTCAGAAACCCAGAACTAAAATCTGGAGTAATTGCGTCAGATGCTACATTTAGAGTATGTTACGTAGAGTTTGTGACAGGAGAGATTACAGAGAGTTAAAATGGCTTCACATTGTTCTGACAGGAGAGATTACTGAGAGGTTGTAATGGTTTCACATTGTTCTGACAGGAGAGATTACTGAGAGGTTGTAATGGTTTCACATTGTTCTGACAGGAGAGATTACTGAGAGGTTGTAATGGTTTCACATTGTTCTGACAGGAGAGATTACTGAGAGGTTGTAATGGTTTCACATTGTTCTGACAGGAGAGATTACTGAGAGGTTGTAATGGTTTCACATTGTTCTGACAGGAGAGATTAGGAGAGATTGACAGGAGAGATTACTGAGAGGTTGTAATGGTTTCACATTGTTCTGAGAGGTTGTAATGGTAATGGTTTCACATTGTTCTGACAGGAGAGATTACTGAGAGGTTGTAATGGTTTCACATTGTTCTGACAGAGATTACTGAGAGGTTGTAATGGTTTCACATTGTTCTGACAGGAGAGATTACTGAGAGGTTGTAATGGTTTCACATTGTTCTGACAGGAGAGATTACTGAGAGGTTGTAATGGTTTACATTGTTCTGGTAATGTTTCACATTGTTTGACAGGAGAGATTACTGAGAGGTTGTAATGGTTTCACATTGTTCTAACAGGAGAGATTACTGAGAGGTTGTAATGGTTTCACATTGTTCTGACAGGAGAGATTACTGAGAGGTTGTAATGGTTTCACATTGTTCTGACAGGAGAGATTACTGAGAGGTTGTAATGGTTTCACATTGTTCTGACAGGAGAGATTACTGAGAGGTTTTAATGGCTTCACATTGTTCTGACAGGAGAGATTACCGAGAGGTAATGGTTTCACATTGTTCTGACAGGAGAGAATACTGAGAGGTTGTAATGACTCTGTAGGTGTAGGAGTGGGTCATATGGAAAAACCAAGAGACAGACAGGGCAGTTCAGCACTCAAAGAAGGGGATTTATTAACTCAAAAACGGTTCACAGATCGCTTGGGGATCCAATGTCCCAAAAGCTTGTTCTCACTCAAAAATAGTGAAAATAGTGAAAATCAACAGCTGGCCCTTATGGCAATTTTAAAAAAAATGTTTTAACCTTTATTTTAACTAGGCAAGTCAGTTAAGAACAAATTCTTATTTTCAATGACGGCCTGGGAACAGTGGGGTCAACTGCCTGTTCAGGGGCAGAAGGACAGATTTGTACCTTGTCAGCTCGGGGGTTTGAACTTGCAACCTTTCGGTTACTAGTCCAACGCTCTGACCACTAGTCTACCCTGCCACCTCTACACTCTGACCACTAGGTTACCCTGCCACCTCTACACTCTAACCACTAGGCTACCCTGCCACCTCTACACTCTAACCACTAGGCTACCCTGCCACCTCTACACTCTAACCACTAGGCTACCCTGCCACCTCTACACTCTAACCACTAGGCTACCCTGCCACCTCTACACTCTAACCACTAGGCTACCCTGCCACCTCTACACTCTAACCACTAGGCTACCCTGCCACCTCTACACTCTAACCACTAGGCTACCCTGCCACCTCTACACTCTAACCACTAGGCTACCCTGCCACCTCTACACTCTAACCACTAGGCTACCCTGCCACCTCTACACTCTAACCACTAGGCTACCCTGCCACCTCTACACTCTAACCACTAGGCTACCCTGCCACCTCTACACTCTAACCACTAGGCTACCCTGCCACCTCTACACTCTAACCACTAGGCTACCCTGCCACCTCTACACTCTAACCACTAGGCTACCCTGCCACCTCTACACTCTAACCACTAGGCTACCCTGCCACCTCTACACTCTAACCACTAGGCTACCCTGCCACCTCTACACTCTAACCACTAGGCTACCCTGCCACCTCTACACTCTAACCACTAGGCTACCCTGCCACCTCTACACTCTAACCACTAGGCTACCCTGCCACCTCTACACTCTAACCACTAGGCTACCCTGCCACCTCTACACTCTAACCACTAGGCTACCCTGCCACCTCTACACTCTAACCACTAGGCTACCCTGCCACCTCTACACTCTAACCACTAGGCTACCCTGCCACCTCTACCTCTAACCACTAGGCTACCCTGCCACCTCCACTCTAACCACTAGGCTACCCTGCCACCTCTACACTCTAACCACTAGGCTACCCTGCCACCTCTACACTCTAACCACTAGGCTACCCTGCCACCTCTACACTCTAACCACTAGGCTACCCTGCCACCTCTACACTCTAACCACTAGGCTACCCTGCCACCTCTACACTCTAACCACTAGGCTACCCTGCCACCTCTACACTCTAACCACTAGGCTACCCTGCCACCTCTACACTCTAACCACTAGGCTACCCTGCCACCTCTACACTCTAACCACTAGGCTACCCTGCCACCTCTACACTCTAACCACTAGGCTACCCTGCCACCTCCACCTAACCACTAGGCTACACCTCTACACTCTAACCACTAGGCTACCCTGCCACCTCTACCTCTAACCACTAGGCTACCCTGCCAACCACCACTAGGCTACCCTGCCACCTCTACACTCTAACCACTAGGCTACCCTGCCACCTCTACACTCTAACCACTAGGCTACCCTGCCACCTCTACACTCTAACCACTAGGCTACCCTGCCACCTCTACACTCTAACCACTAGGCTACCCTGCCACCTCTACACTCTAACCACTAGGCTACCCTGCCACCTCTACCTCTAACCACTAGGCTACCCTGCCACCTCTACACTCTAACCACTAGGCTACCCTGCCACCTCTACACTCTAACCACCCTGCCACCTCTACACTCTAACCACTAGGCTACCCTGCCACCTCTACACTCTAACCACTAGGCTACCCTGCCACCTCTACACTCTAACCACTAGGCTACCCTGCCACCTCTACACTCTAACCACTAGGCTACCCTGCCACCTCTACACTCTAACCACTAGGCTACCCTGCCACCTCTACACTCTAACCACTAGGCTACCCTGCCACCTCTACACTCTAACCACTAGGCTACCCTGCCACCTCTACACTCTAACCACTAGGCTACCCTGCCACCTCTACACTCTAACCACTAGGCTACCCTGCCACCTTGGGGTTCTGGCTGGTCCAAATGCGACAGAGCTTAAAGTTTTAAAAATGTCATGGTGGTTTTAAATTGCCTTAGGATGCATTTCAAATGTCAGCCTATATATTGCACTTCGCCCCTGGTCAAAAGCAGTGCGCTATAGTGAGCAGGGTGCCATTTCAGATAGTGGTTCCTGTCACGTGTGTGTGTGTGTGTGTGTGTGTGTGTGTGTGTGTGTGTGTGTGTGTGTGTGTGTGTGTGTGTGTGTGTGTGTGTGTGTGTGTGTGTGTGTGTGTGTGTGTGAGTGGACCAAGGCACAGCGTGCGTAGAGTTCCACATGTTCTTTACAGGGACATAACAAACGTGCCGTCACGGAGCGCAACACAAAGCACTAACCAAAACAATACCCCACAACCCAGGTGGGAACAATAGACAACTTAAATATGATCCCCAATTAGAAACAACGATAATCAACTGCCTCTAGTTGGGAACCATACCCAGCACACCAACATAGAAATAGAAGAGAAAAAAAATAGAACTAGTCACGCCCTGATCTACAATACCATAGAGAACCAAGGGCTCTCTCTGATCAGGGCGTGGTGACAGGTTCCTACCTTGACTTCTCGTAAGTTCATACACTCATCCCACGAGTAGAACTTCCTCTTCATCCTGAGAGAACAAATAAAAACACATTTAATCTAAGAGCCTAAATTCAACACAAGTTAAGGAGACCTTTAATATCTATTAGATGGTTGATACAAGATTAATAACTTTACACAATTGATAATACTCCTATTATGTGCATAGGTGTTGATGATATGAAATAAACCTAAGAGTCAGGTATTTTGGGACCAATTCGTATTCCATATATCTGCCAGTCTACCGGTTCTACTTCCTGAGGCCTATAGTCTCTGATAATGATAGCCTCGTGGAACTTCTATCCCAAATTTGTAGATACATTTAAAAATAATAATAATAATAAAATTGGTTCCTTCCCTCCCGGCATTCATGGGTGACACCACTAATAGGCTAGAGAATCCTTGAGAAGTTCAATCTAATTATATACCTGTAACTATGGATGTTCCAGATGTTAATAGAAACATGCCCCGTACAGGAGGCCAAGAAGCCCTTTCCCACTATCTAGATAAACACCCTTAAGGTCTGCTGCCTCCTGGTTTTCTTTTCACATTAACCCAAAATGCCGTTATCTAGGAACTATTTTCAATATGCTGGCTTTTACGATACACGGGAACAGTGATGGGAATTATAAAATGGGGATTATGCTAATTTGTGTTTGGGTTTCTGGGAAGATAAAAAAATAATTTACATATGCTGTCTCTAAAGCGTTTTTTTCTTCTAATATTGTCCTGTGGTGCCGTTACGTTGACGGTATTCTGGTAGTCTGGAGGGGCACAGAGAAGGATTTGAGTAGATTTGTGTTCTATAACAACTCTACTAATACACATTCATAATTTACATTAAGTTCAATTTAAATACCATGCCCACACACAGGTTCATCATTGAGGCATACTGGAGCATTGTGCTTTCTCTTTCAATTTCCTCAACCTCAATGTTGTTAAAAAGGTGATATTCTTGAAACTACTATTTTTCATAAACCTCTCAGTAGGAACACGCTCCTAAGTTATGACAGTAATCATCCTAAACCTGTAAAAAGTAACATTCCCAACGGTCAATTCCTTAGACGAAGGTGAAACTGCAGCAAATCAAATGACTGAGACAAAAGCTGAAATAATGAAAAAGACGCAGCTACAATGAGTCCACTCGCCGTGGACCGCGGCTACAATGATAGTCCCCTCGGAGTGGAACAAGGCTACAATGATAGTCCCCTCGGAGTGGAACAAGGCTACAGTGATAATCCCCTCGCCGTGGAACGAGGCTACAGTGATAGTCCCCTCGGAGTGGAACGAGGCTACAGTGATAGTCCCCTCGGAGTGGAACGAGGCTACAGTGATAGACCCCTCGCCGTGGAACGAGGCTACAGTGATAGACCCCTCGCCGTGGAACGAGGCTACAGTGATGGTCCACTGTCATGACGTTGCCCTGTTGGTGAGGTTTATGACCTCCATAAAGTGGTCCTTCTGTAGCTCAGTTGGTAGAGCATGGCGCTTGTAACGCCAGGGTAGTGGGTTCGATCCCCGGGACCACCCATACGTAGAATGTATGCACACATGACTGTAAGTTGCTTTGGATAAAAGCGTCTGCTTTTATTATTATATTATATATTAAATAGCTTTCCCCCTTTTCTCGCTCTACTCTACAGAATGGACTCTTTGAAAGCTCTTTGTTAACAGAGAGAGAGAGTATGGTAACATCAAAAGGTTGGGAACGGAACCATATTTCGGTAATCCAACCAGTAGAAAGTATCCGTTGGTACTTAAAGAATATAATGTCAGATCAGTTGGCATCTGAGACATTATTACTGATGATAGGACTACAAACTGTATCTTGGAAAGTCTACACATTCTAGTTATCAGATTCACATGGAATTGTTGTTCAATTTAAATGTTTAAATATGAAACTATGTGAAAAAATGTAATGTAATTTTAGTTTTTAAAATGAGAGAATTGTTTTCATAAGTAAAATATGCTCACTCAGTGGCCACTCACGCGAATAGGCATTGGTTGTAAATGAACCAACCCCTTTTCTACAAGAGCCCCCGTCGGCGAACTAAACAAACCTCAGCATGAGCTCTAGTTGCGAATGGTTGAACGACTACAACCTAACAAAATGAACACTGTGTTCCCGATGACGTGAGGACTGATGTCCATACGTTTAAAAGGGAGATCTTTAACGTGGAGGTGACGATCGACACGCTGGAAGGATGAATTTCGATGATACCAGCCAGAATATAGCATGAGCTCATAGTATGGCAACTTGGTATGAACTTTGAACTCTTATTCACTAAAGAAGTGATAACTCAACGTCTAGGATGTATCAGCAGCAACTGTAAAATGTGCGTGGCCTAGGGAAGGACAGACAATCTCTTCAGAACGACAGGGTGCTACAACGTATCCATTCTACCACACAACGACGGACTACAACATATCCACCCAGAAATATTCTTCAAAGGACAAGGGAGATCTCTGCTGGGCAACCCAGCCTTCCATCTTCGACCAATCTATCGAAGCACAGCTCAGAGTAAATATATTTCTTGCATTTTCCTTTTCCGAATGGGCGGTTATTTAGAATGCATAAGATTCTGTATTTACGATAGCACAGCTTCATAAGGTCCGATAGAGACCCAATCCTTCTTTTCCTCAGTCTTCCCGCTCTTTCATTCAAACCCAACCCCCTTTCTTTGCGTCACCAGCCATCAAATCAGTTCCATTTATGCAGATTTATGCAGAAACAGAGTGCTCCTTTTTCTTCTCCCAGATAGTCACCAGCTGAAGTATCCTGAGGAAAGGAATGATAGTCACTAGCTGAAGTATCCTGAGGAAAGGAATGATAGTCACTAGCTGAAGTATCCTGAGGTATGATCGTCACCACGCCTCTCACACCAGTTGAAGTCACCACCACCCCCACAGCCACCCCTTCACCCCAACAGCCTCTCACCACCCCTCCACAGCCTCCCACCACCCCCACAGCCCCTTCACCACCCCCACAGCCCCTTCACAGCCTCCCACCACCCCCACAGCCTCTCACCACCCCCACCACAGCCTCTCACCACCCCCACCACAGCCTCCCACCACCCCCACAGCCTCTCACCACCCCCACAGCCTCTCACCACCCCCACAGCCTCCCACCACCCACACAGCCCCTTCACCCCCACCACAGCCTCTCACCACCCCCACATTCTCTCACCACCCCCACAGCCTCCCACCACCCCCACAGCCCCTTAACCCATGCCCTCACCTCTTGATGGCCACCAGTTCTCCAGATTCGTTGCTCTTGCCCATGAGCACGCTGCCGAAGGTCCCGTCCCCCAGCTGTCTCATGGTGGTATAGCGGTTCATCTCCCACCGCGGGGCCGCGTTCCAACCCTGCTGCTGCTCCTTCAGCAGAGAGTGGGTAGGAAAGCGTTACAACGTCGCAAATAGAGCACTATTCTCTCTATAGTGCACTGCTTTGATCAGGAATAGGGCTACATAGGGAATTGGGTGACATTTGGGATGTTGCATACTATATACAGTGAATTTGGAAAGTATTCAAACCCCTTTGACATTTTCCAAATTTTGTTACATTACAGCCTTATTCTAAAAATGGATTCAATTGTTTTTTTCACCTCCCTGACCAAGGTCCTTGTCCCGATTGTTCAGTTTGGCCGGGCGGCTAGCCCCTGGAGGAGTCATGGTGGTTCCAAACTTCTTCTGTTTAAGAATGATGGAGGCCACTGTGTTCTTGGGAACCTTCAATGCTGCAGAAATGTTTACGCACCCTTCCCCAGATCTGTGCCTGTGCTCTGACATGCACTGTCAACTGTGGGGCCTTATATAGACAGGTGTGTTCCTTTCCAAATAATGTCTAATCAATTGAATTTACTACAGGTGGTCTCCAATCAAGTTGTAGAAACATCTCAAGGATGATCAATGGAAACAGGATGCACCTGAGCTCAATTTCGAGTCTCAGAGCAAAGGGTCTGAATACTTATGTAAATAAGGGATTTCTGTTTTTTATTGATTTAAAAAAATAATAATCCCTTTGTCATTATGGGGTATTGTGATGTCATTATGGGGTATTGTGATGTCATTATGGGGTATTGTGATGTCATTATGGGGTATTGTGAAGTCATTATGGGGTATTGTGATGTCATTATGGGGTATTGTGTGTAGATTGACAAGGAAGAAAATGTATTTAATCCATTTTAGAATAAGGCTGAAATGTAGCAAAATGTGGAAAAAGCCAAGGGGTCTGAATATCAGCCGTTAAGGAGCCCCTTGACCCAGACTTGGCGCCAGCTAGTGGAGAGGTCCTGGACAGCAGGAAGCTTATAATAATAATAATAATAATAATAATAATAATATATGCCATTTAGCAGACGCTTGGCCACAGTGATGTCCTGGGCTGCATGCACTGCCCTCTGTGGTGCATCACCAGTGGTACTTTACTGTTAATTCCTATCAACAATGTTTGTTTGGTTAAATAATTTCTGTTATGAATTCAATATATTATTATTCCTTTTCCTGTTCTCGTTGTCGGAGTGGACACGTTGTTAGCAGAGAGCTGGATTTGGTTTATTTCATTCCATCTGCGAGTTTTTTTCAATTCAATTTAGTCATTGTCTTTAGTTTGGAGCGCTCTTGTGAATGTTGAGTAAGAACAAGCACACATAGAAGTAGGCCTATAGGCTACCTGGTTACACATAGAAGTAGACCTATAGGCTACCTGGCCTGATTACACATAGAAGTAGACCTATAGACTACCTGATTACACATAGAAGTAGACCTATAGACTACCTGATTACACATATAGAAGTAGACCTATAGACTACCTGATTACATTTACATTTAAGTCATTTAGCAGACGCTCTTATCCAGAACGACTTACAAATTGGTGCATTCACCTTATGATTACACATAGAAGTAGACCTATAGACTACCTGATTACACATAGAAGTAGACCTATAGACTACCTGATTACACATAGAAGTAGACCTATAGACTACCTGATTACACATAGAAGTAGACCTATAGACTACCTGGTTACACATGGAAGTAGACCTATAGACTACCTGACCCTGATGACACATAGAAGTAGACCTATAGGCTACCTGACCTGCGTGAAAACAGAGGCATAATAATGTGCCCATTTGGGGATCTGATAGTGTTTCTGATTGGTTAACGCCCCACCACCAATGAGCTGTGGAGCTTCTCAAAGTAATGTTTTCTTCACCTCAAACAGAAAGTGAACGAAGTCTGTTTTTCCATCCATTGATAATTTCAATAGTTCCTCAATGTATTTGAAAGATCTTTCCAGCTCTCTCCCTTTCGATAACCACTCAGGTGAAAGGGAACAATGTCATGCTCTGATCCAATGGAAACACCATACAAATAGTCCTACCTGATTACTTCTTATCAGTGCTTGACTTGGACTGAAATACGTTCTGGTAATCATTTTGGTGGCTGGTACTGTTTATATTTAGGTGGTCCACAATACTGTTGAGCTGATATTCTAGAAGAGGAACAGGAGCGCAAGCAGTAGAAAATGTGAGGTGTTGATACTCAGCTCCGCTGGGCTCCTGCCAAAGTAAAGCACTGCTTCTTATCACTAGCGCAGATAGCCTACAGCAGTGTCTGTCCCGAGCTCGCTGGCGTGGGAAATTGAGGACCCCAAATATTTTATACAATGTTTCAAGTTTGTTGCATTTTCATTTAGATTTGGATAGAATTTTGATTATCCACATGACAATGATTTTGAGACATTATAAAAGAAATTAAACTGTTCCACAAAAATGTGCAAAATAAAACCAAAACTGGCACGCAGATCAGTGGAAGGGGTCAGATAAATTGACATTCCACATGAGAAAAGGTTGTCGACTTCTCTTGTAGCCTATTACTGGCAACTTCAGAAAGTATTGGCAGAATCTGCGAAAGCTAGCAGGAGCGGGAGGAGAATGGTTTTGGTCAGGTTAGTATTTATTTTATTTTATTCTGGTTATCTAGATCTCAAGCTCCCTCTTGAGTCATTTGTGTCTTATTTCACCAAATCGTGAGCTTAAAGCATCAGACAAGCTCAATGCATATAGTTGATTTTAGATGGAAAAATACACGTTTGAAAATGTTCACTATTGGTCGAAAGAACAGATGAGTTTCGGTCAACCAATATTTTTGTTGTTGTTGCGGACAGCCCTACTGCATGCACTTTCAGTAGCCTGATTGCGTCCAGACTGAGGAGAAATCTGCACACAATGCATCCCTGAACACCACCTGAAGTGGCCAGACAGATCTGAACACAAATCAGATCACAAATCAACTTGTGTGTGTCTAGATCCGTCTTTTCAATGCGGTCTTCGTATTCTAATAGCAGAAGTCACGTGTATGTATAGTGTAGACAGAACCTCACTGTAACCAGTGCCTGTAATCTGGTTCAGGTTATTAATCAACCTACCAGGGTGTTTACAAACACTACAGGAACAATATCATCCACATGTATTGATCACAGTTTTACTAATACTGTATAAGTCTGTTCTACAGCTGCATCCGTACCCATTGGATACAGTGATCACAGTATAGTGGCTATATACAGGAAAGACAAAGTTCCAAACGCTGGGCCTAAAATAGTGTATAACAGATCATACAAATGATTTTGCTGTGACTCTTCTGTGGATGTTAAGAATATTTGTTGGTCTGATGTGATTAATGAGGAGTATCCAGATGCTGCACTTGATGAATTTATGACATTTCTTCTTCCAATTATTGATAAACATGGACATGTTAAGAAACTGACTGTTAGAACTGTTAAGGCTCCATGGATTGATGAGGAAGTTCAAAACTGTCTGGTTGAAAGAGATGGGGCAAAAGGAGTGGCTAGTAAGTCTGGCTGCACATCTGACTGGCTGACTTACTGCAAATTGAGAAGTTATGTGACTAAACAAAAAAGAAGAAGAACCTGTATTATAAAGCCAAGATCAATGATATAAAGAATGATGGGAGAAACCCATTAGAGTACTTTAAATGAAATTATGGGCAGAAAGACAAATTCACCTCCATTTCAACTTTCATCCAATCAGATGGCTTATCCATCACAAACCATTTGATGTTGCCAATTATTCTAATGATTACTTCATTGGCAAAGTGGGCAAACTGAGGCAGGAAATGCCAGCAATGAACAGTGGGCAAACTGAGGCAGGAAATGCCAGCAATGAAGTGGGCAAACTGAGGCAGGAAATGCCAGCAATGAACAGTGGGCAAACTGAGGCAGGAAATGCCAGCAATGAACAGTGGGCCATCATACCCATGAATAAAACAACAAATAGTGAAATAAAAACATTGTAAGTTAAAATATTGTAAAGTTAGTGTGGGAGAGGTGGAAAAAACATTATCACCAATCAATAACGACAAATCTCTTGGCATCGACAACTTAGATGGAAAGATACTGAGGATGGTAGCTGACTCTATAGTCACTCCTACTGAGGATGGTAGCTGACTCTATAGCCACTCCTACTGACTCTATAGTCACTCCTACTGAGGATGGTAGCTGACTCTATAGCCACTCCTACTGAGGATGGTAGCTGACTCTATAGCCACTCCTACTGAGGATGGTAGCTGACTCTATAGTCACTCCTACTGAGGATGCTAGCTGACTCTATAGCCACTCCTACTGAGGATGGTAGCTGACTCTATAGTCACTCCTACTGAGGATGGTAGCTGACTCTATAGTCACTCCTACTGAGGATGCTAGCTGACTCTATAGTCACTCCTACTGAGGATGGTAGCTGACTCTATAGTCACTCCTACTGACTCTATAGTCACTCCTACTGAGGATGGTAGCTGACTCTATAGTCACTCCTACTGAGGATGGTAGCTGACTCTATAGCCACTCCTACTGAGGATGGTAGCTGACTCTATAGCCACTCCTACTGAGGATGCTAGCTGACTCTATAGCCACTCCTACTGAGGATGGTAGCTGACTCTATAGCCACTCCTACTGAGGATGGTAGCTGACTCTATAGCCACTCCTACTGAGGATGGTAGCTGACTCTATAGTCACTCCTACTGAGGATGCTAGCTGACTCTATAGCCACTCCTACTGAGGATGGTAGCTGACTCTATAGTCACTCCTACTGAGGATGGTAGCTGACTCTATAGTCACTCCTACTGAGGATGCTAGCTGACTCTATAGTCACTCCTACTGAGGATGGTAGCTGACTCTATAGTCACTCCTACTGACTCTATAGTCACTCCTACTGAGGATGGTAGCTGACTCTATAGTCACTCCTACTGAGGATGGTAGCTGACTCTATAGCCACTCCTACTGAGGATGGTAGCTGACTCTATAGCCACTCCTACTGAGGATGCTAGCTGACTCTATAGCCACTCCTACTGAGGATGCTAGCTGACTCTATAGCCACTCCTACTGAGGATGGTAGCTGACTCTATAGTCACTCCTACTGAGGATGGTAGCTGACTCTATAGCCACTCCTACTGAGGATGCTAGCTGACTCTATAGTCACTCCTACTGAGGATGGTAGCTGACTCTATAGCCACTCCTACTGAGGATGGTAGCTGACTCTATAGCCACTCCTACTGAGGATGCTAGCTGACTCTATAGCCACTCCTATCTGTCATATCTTTAATCCGAGTCTAGAGGAAAGTCTTTGTCCTCAGGCCTGGAGGGAAGCCAAAGTAATTCTACTACCCAAGAGTGGTAAAGCAGCCTTTACTGGTTCTAACAGCAGACCAATCAGCTTGCTGCCAGCTCTTAGCAAACTGTTGGAAAAAATTGTGTTTGACCAAATACAATGCTATTTTGCTGTGAACAAATTGACAACAAACTTTCAGCATGCTTATAGAGAAAGGCACTCAACATGTACTGCACTGACACAAATGACTGATGATTGGTTGAAATAAATTGATAATAAGATTGTAGATTTCAGTGCAGCCTTTGATATTATTGACCATAACCTTTTGTTGAGAAAACGTATGTATTTTCAACCTCTGCCACATTGTGGATTTAAAGCTATCTGTCTCACAGAACTCAGAGGGTTCTCTTTAATGGAAGCCTCTCTAATGTCAAACACGAAAGGTATGGTGTACCGCAGGGAAGCTCTCTAGGCCCTCTACGCTTTTCTATCACTTCTTTTTTAAATAAGAAACATTGTTTGGAAAATTCCAAATTGTTCGCATAGTCAACTTACACACAGCTCTGGCACAGAGACTTACCCCACCAGACATGCCACCAGGGGACTTTTCACAGTCCCCAAATCCAGAACAAATTCAAAAAAGCGTACAGTATTATATAGAGCCCTTATTGTATGGCACTCCCATCTCATATTGCTCAAATAAACAGCAAACCTGGTTTCAAAAAACAGATGAAGCAACACCTCACGGCACAACGCCTCTCCCCTATTTGACCTAGATAGTTTGTGTGTATGTATTGATATGTAGGCTAGTTAGTTCTGTCCTTGATCTGTTTTTGTCTATTAATGTTCTGTATTATATTTCATGTTTTGTGTGGACCCCAGGAAGAGTAGCTGCTGCTTTTTCAACAGCTAATAGGGATCCTCATAAAACACCAGTATCATATATTGAGTTGAAACCTTATGAATATTACATTATTAAGTTATTATTTGATACGAGCATTTAATATTTAATCTAAATCTAAAAATCTATAAATCGAGCGAGCTAACCAGCAGATTTACATAAATCATCAACGATCAGCTGACAGCCCATCCTCTTTTCCTGGTGCCAATCATGTTTAGGAGGCACTGTTAACCAGCTTGCTTACCATTTGTTTTGATGAGTGAGTGTGCTGTTGCAGAAATAAATAGGACCATGTTAAAAAATGTTAACATTTGCAACAGTGGTTTTTGGCATGTTATGATTTTTTGTTGTTGTTGAGCACATGCCCCTGAAAGGTCTGCGCACGTCCCTGGACTACACACACTGCATTCTACATGCCCCTGAAAGGTCTGCGCACGACCCTGGACGACAACACACTGCATTCTACATGCCCCTGAAAGGTCTGCGCACGACCCTGGACGACACACACTGCATTCTACATGCCCCTGAAAGGTCTGAGCACGACCCTGGACTACACACACTGCATTCTACATGCCCCTGAAAGGTCTGCGCACGTCCCTGGACTACACACACTGCATTCTACATGCCCCTGAAAGGTCTGCGCACGACCCTGGACGACAACACACTGCATTCTACATGCCCCTGAAAGGTCTGCGCACGACCCTGGACGACAACACACTGCATTCTACATGCCCCTGAAAGGTCTGCGCACGACCCTGGACGACACACACTGCATTCTACATGCCCCTGAAAGGTCTGCGCACGACCCTGGACGACAACACACTGCATTCTACATGCCCCTGAAAGGTCTGCGCACGTCCCTGGACTACACACACTGCATTCTACATGCCCCTGAAAGGTCTGCGCATGACCCTGGACTACACACACTGCATTCTACATGCCCCTGAAAGGTCTGCGCATGACCCTGGACGACACACACTGCATTCTAGAATGGCATAGAATGCAGAGTGCAGAGTCTCAGGGGTCGAAACGTGATAAAAAATATATCACATGATGGGAACAAAGAATGCAGACAGGGTGCTGTTGAGGAGTCTCTTTTCACCTTCAGCGGAGAGGTCGGGCCTGGTCCCGGCCCTGGTCCTGGTCCCAAACGCAGCCCCATAGTAGAGTCAGTCATCATGAGAAGCAGTCAACACACAGCAGCTACAGTAGGCTACTTTCTTCTGGGAGAACAGACACACTGACTGACGAGGATCACAATGCCGCGGGGTGGGTCTCAGATTCAGAATAACGACACAGGGGAGCTAGGACATCTCTTCTAGATACACAGAAAGAAAACGACTACACCCCTTCACTTTTACCTTTCAAGTAGTGGTGGTAGAATGTCCAAGGGACTATGAATGAAAGTGATCCCCCGGCTGGCTAAATCGTGCACATTTACAGAAATGTTGATAAATATACACTGTCCCTGTCAAATAGACCTAATAAAGTAAAGAAAGAAAATAAATTGGTAACTCAATGTGGAGAACTCGAACCGCCTTGCTCAGCCATACAGGAAGTGAGAGAAAGAGAAAGAGTGCTCCTCTCCTCGAGAAGGGAAGTGGATTCATTTGGCGTCTGCTCGGCTTACAGGAGTGTGCCCAGAACAGAACAGCCGGGTGCAAAAAACATCTTAAGTGTTGAACCCCTCAAACATTTCCTTAGATAAGGGGGACACCTAGTAAGTTGTACAACTGAATACATTCAAAAGAAATATGTCTTCACATTTAACCCAACTCTTCTGAATCAGGGGGGGGGGCTTCCTAAATCGATATCACGTCATTGGCGCCCGGGAAACAGTGGGTTAACTGCCTTGTTCAGGGGCAGAAAGACAGATTTTTACCTTGTCAGCTCGGGGATTCGATCCAGCAACCTTCCGGTTACTGGCCCAAAACTCCTACCCGCCATAAGGGCATAATAACTTAAGCGTTTTATGGTAGTTTAAAGTCATGTAAGGCAGAAAGAGTCTCTGGTTACCATGGAGTCAACCATTATTCACCGAATAAACGTCTCGTCAAAAAAGATGCCATTTATTGTGGGAGCTCGCAAAATAGAAGAACTTCTACATTCAGGACAGGAGAAGCAATTTGATTCAGAAGACGTAAAAAAACGTATAAAAACACGTTTCTTATCCTTGTTTCTATTATTTTCTAGCGTGTGACGTGTTGTTGATGTGTGCAGAGGGTCCCTGGTTCGCGCCCGGGTATGGGCGAGGGGACGGTCTAAAGTTATACTGTTACACTGAACAAAAACAACATGGAAAGTGTCTCGTGTTTCAGGAGCTGAAATAAAAGATCCCAGACATTTTCCATATGCACAAAAGATGCTTAATAAATGCTCAAATGTTGTGCACCCTGGTCCTGCCTCCTTTTTAGAAAACATTTTAATCTAGTCCAACGCTCTAGCCACTAGGCTACGCTGCCGCCCCAGCCTTTGTGGTTTGGAAAGTATAGTGACTTGTTATTGCTTCAATTTATTCATCAAACAGATGGGGTTTTGGAAAAGTTGGAACTTGTCACAAAACAATCCCATCTGGTGGATGGAAAGAGTAATAACTGTGTGTATTTATACCCACACACACACACACACACACACACACACACACACACACACACACACACACACACACACACACACACACACACACACACACACACACACACACACACACACACACACACACACACACACACACACACACACACACACACACACACACACACACTTGATACTTTAGACAAGGAAAAATGATGGATAGCTAATTAAAATTGAAAAATACCTTTGTGAATTATGAAGGCTTTGTGTTTTTTTTTAATTCATAAATGTTAAAAAAAAAATGTGACGTTCGCTACCAAATAAGTTGTTTTTGGCAATTATCCAAAAACAAATCCCAAAACGCCATTCCTTCCCTAATAGGCTGAACAGGTGTAATGAACGCGTGTAAAATGCCCATAACAGGTGTTCAACCCGCCTGTAAAAACACTGGACAAGTGAAAAAAATCACGTGTACAAAAAAATGACATTTGACACTTGAAGAAAGCAAGTGAAAAATGATAATAGTACATTATAAGAGACAGACAAGGTTAACAACATAAGGTCAGATACAGACAAGCAGTAGCGGCTTTAGGTATGCCTCGGGCGGCAGGCAGGTGACCTTGTGGTTGCCGGATCGAATCCCCGAGCTGACGAGATATTACATTAATTGTGTAATAAATCGGTACGACGATTTGACCCATCGTTCACGAGACTCACCTGGACTCGATTACTTCCCACATATCTGTCACTCCCTTTGGTTGTTTCCTCAGGCGTTATTGTTTCTGTTTATGTGTTTCATGTCTGTACACTACTCGAGGTTCTTGTTTTGTTCCATGTTCGTTTATTACATTAAATTGATTACATTCACTCCCTCGACTTGCTTCCTGGTTATTAGTTTATACTTTACAGCGTGCGTAGTGAAGGAAACACTTAAGGGACCTCACGGGCACCGATACATTTTTCACATAATTAAGGGAGAAATGCGTCTTAAAAAATGTCGTGCAACTGACTTTAAGGGGGAACTGAAGATGTTTTATGGAACTGGTCCCTGAGTTTACAGGGGAAACCAGCAAAGAGACTAACTGATTACTCCAGGTGAAAACAGGTCCTGATTGGACTAGCCTGTAGCGCTGGATACAGCCTACCAACAGTCGTTTGGTACAACCCTGGCCAGCATGCACACAATTTGGCCATTAAAAACAGACAACTTCAAAATGAATGACTTGTCTGTGTTGAATGTTGTTGAATAAAGAAGTGAGTTTTTGTTCTGACATATATTGGCTGTCGTAGACATTTCTCTAATCCTATATAGACCTCTACTCTCCATCCTACCAGATTAGAAAGTCCCTCAGACAGAGAGAAAGTAAAATAATGATTGGCAGGACAGTTCAACTTCATTAGTGTGGTATGGGGTAAAGGGGCATACGTAATATACCTACGTAATAAGCAACAACCCTTAACTCATACTGTTAGCTAGCGTTAGCTAGTTAACAAGATAAACAAACACATAAATAACACACAGTCATTAAATTGGCCTACCATAAACAACACCGTTCTCATGCAACATTCAGAAACTGTGGTAATTACCTTAACATACCTACCAATAAAGACATTTTGTTTTTGTCCCCTTATTAAGTCCAAGAATAAAGCAAGATGAGTTTCTGTTTTGTAAAGAAAAGAAAACAATGCAGCGGCGAAGACAGTACAATAACAATGACTTCCTTATTGTACAGGAGCGGCTTCCGTTGTCCTTGGCAACGGCAGAAATATTACAGGAAGGAGGAGATTATAAATCCCATTGGACAAAGAATGGCGGAACGTTTAAACGCCCCACCCCAGCAGACTTTTGACCAATCGCGTTCACGTTGTCATGTCTCGTCACGTGGTTGCTAAAAGAATATCGTCACGCAATCCCTTCTAAAAAAAAATCAGCGTATGAGTCGAGAAAAGTGCCTAATTGTCCTCGACAGTACGTTATGTCACGGTGGCAAATATATAGAATATTACAGATCGAAAGTTAATTATCTTACACCTTGGAAAATATGTGTAATGTTGTACTTTTTGTTTGACGATATTCATGTTGTGTTTTTTTGTTGAGATGGCGCCCAATTGACTCCTATTCGCTTCTTGAAGGAGTGCTCGCCTTTTCCCAGAATCACCTAGAATGCAACAGAGTTTCCCATCTCCTCAAAAGTATCTCTGGCAACTGGGGACCATAGAGTACCACAGTATGAGTCATAATACCCATAACACCTAGCGGTCAAACAGGGAAAGGGTTCCATTCATTTTACCCCATAGGGAATTTTAGAAACCCTTAGAATTAGGGCTTTGTTTTGTGTAGGCTCACCCTGGTGTGACGTTTTGATAACTGTGTAAATCTCCCTAGAATAAAGGTGACTTTTATCAATATTTTTCACCTGTATATATACCCCACCCCAAAATGCTAATTAGCTGCTAATGTGGCTATCAGAAAGAACCAGAAATCCCATTAGGATCTGGATGAGACTGACGAATAGAGGCGACGGTAAAAATCTCTGGATTAACTATGTTAGCTAAATGTAGTAATGAATATATTGGCTAAATTTCTTTAAATGTAAAATTCTATGAACTATCCTGTGCAAGTTTTAAATGTACACAATACCATTAGCAAAGGTGTTAGCTAGCGATGACCTACAGGTGTTTGCAGGGATATGTAGTTTTGCATGATGTCTTTCTACTTTGATGCTAATTAGCCTTTTCAAGTCGGAGTAAATAGAGATGAATATATTGATAAGTCCCCTTGTCTGATTAACATGGGGATCAAAACGTCACACCAGGGTGAGTCTACACAAAACACAGCCCTTATTTGAAGTGTTTCTAAAATCCCATATGGGAAAAATGATTGGTGGAAAAATGATTGGAACAATTTCCCTGTTTGACCGCTAGGTTTTATGGGCATTATGAAATCTCCAATGTAGAGACTGGAGAATGCTGTCAGAATGATAAACACAATACTTTATGGGACTTGTAAGTCCAAAGACAGGGTAAAGTCATCTTTTAAAGAGAGAAAGCATCAGGAGGACAGTCCTTAGTTTGGGAAGAATATGTTACCATCGTTAAAATACATTTAAACAAGGAAAACATAAAGTAAATAAATGTTTCCCACCTTCATCTTTTTTTATAAAACATTAGCGCCATCTAGTGGTACAAAACTGCCTCTCAATTTGGGTGCGTTCCAGGTGCACAGATTCTTCACAAATTGCAGGTCTGCGTATATCACGCAAACCTTTTCTCCAACCCCAGACACTAACCCCAACCTCATTCAAGCCTTGCATGTGAGTGTTCTACTGCCTCTCTCAAGAGGCCCAGACTTTTATGGCATAGGTGATAGGCTAAAAAAGCTGAAGAACACTCTAATGGAACTGAAAAAGGACTCCAGTATCATTACAAAACCTGACAACAAAGGAGGTGCAACAGTGATACTAAACGCAGCAGACCATGAAAAGGCAATTCTGAGACAACTTAGTGATGATGCATTTTTACAAAAGACTCCCAAAGGACCCTACTAATCAATTCAAGTCTCCGATCCATGATAAATTGTCCCCAAAAAAAACGATGAAGGGGAAATGACAAAAACAGAATATAAGTTTATGAAAGTTGACTGATCAAACACCTGTCATATACACTCTACCCAAAATTCACAAGAGCATGACACCACCTATACCAGGCAGGCCCATTGTGAGCAGGTCTGGATCTCTGACAGAGAATATCTCTACTTTTGTAGACCATTTTGTGAAACCCTGGATGATCTCCGTCCCCACGTATACTAGACACTCTTGATTTTCTTAATCTTTTGAAATCTGTGGACCATATACCTGAAAATTAGATTCTGTGTACTTTTGATGTCACCAGTCTATATACTAACATCCCCCATCAGGGTGGCCTAGAGGCCCTCATGTTCTACCTCAATGAACATCCACCTAATGCTCTTCCTAGCACCAATATGTATTGTGGACTTGGCTAAACTGGTACTAACCTCCAAATAGTTTCTCTTCAGAGGAGACTTTTTCCTTCAGAACAAAAGGGACAGCGATGCGGAGCTGCTAATTATTATTATAATTATTATAATTAATTACAAATGTGGCCAACGTCCTCAATGCAGCTTCACGTACAAACATAACTAATTTACCCACAACCCCCCACAGGACAAAGATATAAGATCAAGGGCCTAATTACCTGCATGTCCACCAATGTTATTCACATGTTGAAATGTCCTAGTGGTTTGTCTTACAAAGTGAAAACCCCGTAGGAGCCTTAAGATCCCGGATCAGTGAGCACCGCAGCAACATACCTACAGGCGAGACAAAAACATCAGGTTGCTGCTCATTCTGTACCAGCTGGACATCCTATGAGTATCTCTGAGATACATTGGAATAGAAATGTTTAAGATGTCATGCAGGGGAGGGGACATCCCTTCTTCAAAGGGAAGCTTTCTGGACCCACAGGCTCAACACCCTGTCTCCTCTTGGCCTTAACGAGGAGTTTGACTCAAAACCGTTTTCATAGTTTCAATATGTCCAAATTGTGTTTAAAAAAAATAAAAACAAATCCTCATTGAATATTGTATGTGTATGTATATTACTGTAAATATTGATAACATTCCCTGGATATGATCATATATGTTTGATACATTGAATTGTAATATTGTGGAACTGTGACACTTTTTTTTACCTCCCGTTTTAGGAAGTGATGTCACTGGGTACTGCCCCTGGATCCCTGACAAGAAATAAGGCTGGAAGTGATGTCACTGGGTACTGCCCCTGGATCCCTGACGAAGACATAAGGGTGGAAGTGATGTCACTGGGTACTGCCCCTGGATCCCTGACGAAGACATAAGGGTGGAAGTGATGTCACTGGGTACTGCCCCTGGATCCCTGACAAAGACCTAAGGGGCGAAACGTTGTTATAAATAAATATCACCTGGGAGCGCGAGCAGCAGCGTTTTCCTTTCTGTTTTCCTACAGGTGATAGGCTACACACTTGACTGTAACCACCAGGCCTCTAGTTCAAGTAACACCCAGGCCCAGAAGATTTTTCCCCCAACTGCTACACTGGTGGCAGCCGTGGGATAGTCAGCATGGCGAACTATACAGTAGAAGGCTACAGGGTGACATAACAGACACACAAGACCATCAGCAACAACATGCCTTTCACAATGCCTAGGCCTATAACTAGACAGCATCACAACTACTGGCATGCAGAAAATGGTCCACCCACACAGATAGTGTGGTGAAGAAGGACCTCAGGAGGCTGAAGAAATTTGGCTTGTCACCTAAAACCCTCACAAACATTTACAGATGCACAATTGAGAGCATCACCACCTGGTATGGCAACTGCACCGCCCACAACCGCAGGGCTCTCCAGAGGGTAGTGAGGTCTGCACAACGCATCACCAGGGGGAAAACTACCTGCCCTCCAGGACACCTACACCACCCGATGTCACAGGAAGGCCAAAGAGATAATCAAGGACAACAACCACCCGAGCCATTGCCTGTTCACCCCGTTACCATCCAGAAGACTGAAAAACAGCTATCTCAAGGCCATCAGACTGTTAAACAGTCATCACTAACACAGAGAGGCTGCTGCCTACATACAGACTTGATATCATTGGCCATTTTAATAAATGGAACACTAGTCACTTTAATAATGCTACTTTAATGTTTACATATCTTGCATTACTCATCTCATACTGTATTCTATACCATCTATTGCATCTTAGCCTATGCCACTCTGTCATTACTCATCCATAAAATTAAATGTATATATTCTTATCCATTCCTTTTCTTTTTTTGATGAGTTTAGTTCTGACTGTGCAGCAATATCTAACAATTCCACAACAAATACCTAATACACACAAATCTAAGTAATGTCCCTTTTTCAGGACCCTGTTTTTCAAAGATAATTTGTAAAAATCCAAATAACTTCACAGATCTTCATTGTAAAGGGTTTAAACACTGTTTCCCAATGCTTGTTCAATGAACCATAAACAATTAATGAACATGCACCTGTGGAACGGTCGTTAAGACACTAACAGCTTACAAACGGTAGGCAATTAAGGTCACAGTTATGAAAACATAGGACACTAAAGAGGCCTTTCTACTGTCTCTGGAAAGCACCAAAAGAAAGATGCATAAGGTCCCTGCTCATTTGCGTTAACGTGCTTCAGGCATGCTGCAAGGAGGCATGAGGACTGCAGATGTGGCCAGGGCAATAAATTGCAATGTCCGTACTGTGAGACGCCGAAGACAGCACTACAGGGAGACAGGATGGACAGCTGATCGTCCTCGCACTGGCAGACCACGTGTAGCAACACCTGCACAGGATCGGTACATTCGAACATCACACCTGCGGGACAGGTACAGGATGGCAACAACAACTGCCCGAGTTACACCAGGAACGCACAATCCCTCCATCAGTGCTCAGACTGTCCGTAAACAGGCTGAGAGAAGCTGGACTGAGGGCTTATAGGCCTGTTGTAAGGCAGGTCCTCACCAGACATCACCGGCAACAACGTCACCTATGGGCACAAACCCACCATCGCTGGACCAGACAGGACTGGCACAAAGTGCTCTTCACTGACAAGTCATGGTTTTGTCTCACCAGTGGTGATGGTTGGATTTGGTTTTATCGTTGAATGAATCAAATCAAATCAAATGTATTTATATAGCCCTTTGTACATCAGCTGATATCTCAAAGTGCTGGACAGAAACCCAGCCTAAAACCCCAAACAGCAAGCAATGCAGGTGTAGAAGCACGGTGGCTAGGAAAAACTCCCTAGAAAGGCCAAAACCTAGGAAGAAACCTAGAGAGGAACCAGGCTATGTGGGGTGGCCAGTCCTCTGAGCGTTACACAGAGGCCTGTACTCTGGAGCGGATCGATTTGGAGGTGGAGGGTCCGTCATGGTCTGTGGCGGTGTGTCACAGCATCATCGGACTGAGCTTGTTGTCATTGCAGGCAATCTCAACACTGTGCGTTACAGGGAAGACATCCTCCTCCCTCATGTGGTACCCTTCCTGCAGGCTCATCCTGACATGACCCTCCAGCATGACAATGCCACCAGCCATACTGCTTGTTCTGTGTGTGATTTCCTGCAAGACAGGAATGTCCGTGTTCTGTCATGGCCAGCGAGGAGCCCGGATCTCAATCCCATTGAGTACATCTGGGACCCATTGGATTGGAGGGTGAGGGCTAGGGCCATTCCCCCCAGAAATGTCCGGGAACTTGCAGGTGCTTTGGTGGAAGAGTGGGGTAACATCTCACAGCAAGAACTGGCAAATCTGGTGCAGTCCATGAGGAGGAGATGCACTGCAGTACTTGATGCAGCTGGTGGCCACACCAGATTCTGACTGTTACTTTTGATTTTGTCCCCCCTTTGTTCAGGGACACATTATTCCATTTCAGTTAGTCACATGTCTGTGGAACCTGTTCAGTTTATGTCTGTTGTTGAATCTTATGTTCATACAAATATTTACACATGTTAAGTTTGCTGAAAATAAACGCAGTTGACAATGAGAGGATGTTTCTTTTTTTTTTGCTGAGTTTAGAAGCGCAATCATTTCGCGATGACATCTTGCGAACCATGTGTATGTGACCAATAATATTTGATAACTACTGGGCATGCAGACACTAGTGTGGTCTTTTTACGTATGAAAGTAAAATCCATGACCAGCATTCTTTCTCGAAATGGCCTTACTGTAGTGAATATGACGTTCTGTGTCTTTCCCCTAAAAAAGCGCCCAGTAGATTTGGTGCAATTGCACAGTGGATGGCTGACTTTTTCCGACTGCTTATGCTTTTGGTTTACTTACGGTAAGGTGGACCCGCAGTGTCCAGTATGGTATCAGGTGATCCACTAACTACGGAGCGAAGGCTGACTGGTGAAAAATGCAAAATGACATATAGCAAATGTTGGAGCATAATTCATTCACCTTTTCGGATCAAATATTGAATTTAAAAACATCATTGGAGCTCCAATGTAACGATCTCGTGCCAGACCTGGTACGTGAAGGTGGATTTTTTTGTATATTTAAATTTATGAAATACCACATTTGCAGAGGAAAAATATTGGCCACACCAACATGGGGCTGTGCTACAGTTTGCGTCCCCGGCTCTTCGGGGACCTGAGCGGGTCTATTTCAAACGCTACCTCGGACTCGGATCAGCCGCCAGACCCAGCTGTACCTTGCCGAGCCGGGGGAACTCGTCAAGAGGACACAGGGGGTTATGGCGAGACTTCGTCGCTCCGAGACGGTAGCAGCCAAGTACGCCATGGGGACACAGTCAAGCTCCCGCCCAGGGAGCCCCGCGGTAGAGACAACACGGGCACCGATGTAGTGCTCATACAGAACGGAGGCGGAGTAGGCAAGGGAACGGGCAAGGACCGCAGTCGACGAATACAGCTGCTGCAGAAAACAACCAGCACCCAAAAACAGAAAAACTGGGACAAACTGCTGGTGGAGGAGAAGGAGGCCGAGAGGGAGGCGAAGAAAATCAGCAAGAACATTGACAGGGCGTTAAAGGAGCTCAAACGGGAGTACAAACAGACACATCGGCTGCTATTACTGGGTAGGTTGGCACATTATTTGAAGATTATTTAATCATCTCCATTTTGTCGTGAACTGCGGCATTTCAGGTCGCTAGAGAGGTCAGTGCTGCGTGTGCTTATATCACTCCCGTTTTCCACGTTAAATGGCATCCCCGGCAGTCGTCATTTGACTGAACTGAAGATGGACGTTGAATATCATAGCCTACTTCATCCTCTTCGTCTACCCAGTTTACCCTTGTCCTGTCTATATCTTTCACGTCGCGTTCACTTACTAGTTGGAACTAGGAAACTCTAAAATGTTCGATTTTTCTAACTGGTTGTGGTGTTAAACACGTGCTGCGTTCAATCATTTGGCAAGTCGCAAATGTCTTAGTTCTGACTAGCACGGGAACGCGACATCATATTTGATTGCAGTTACAGTAACACTAATGATCGGGTTGTTATTGTAACGCATCTTAGTTTCACACACACAACACACACACACACACACTTTAAATATAGAAGATGTACACGTTTTGCAAAAAATTTAAATGTCCTTTTATTCACATGAAGTTTAAAATGATTCCTTCCTCTAGTCTTAGCCATCTGCACCCATATACACATCATCAATAGAATGGGTCTCTCCATTCAAGTCAATAATGGCACAATGGTTGGACTGGCAGCCATTGTAAATGTACCCTGAGTTTACCAGTCAAATTGCCAGGGTAACACAAGCCTTTTCTATAGATTCTATCTCCATGTCTGCACCACCCATTGCCTTTACACAGCGTGGCTTTCTCTATGTCAATGTGTTACCCAGTGGGTCAGTGCTGTGGGAAAATTGGCTTCATCAGATCATAGAATAGTGGGATTCTTTCAAAGTAAATCTAAACAGTTTGCTGACAAGTGGTTCAAATCCATATAGGGGGTTATATTGTCTCATTCAAACAATTCCATTATTTTGGTTTCTCTCAACCATCCACCACACTATCCTAGTCTTTATTCATAGGGGCCAACCATCCACACTATCCTAGTCTTTATTCATAGGGGCCAACCATCCACCACACTACCCTAGTCTTTATTCATAGGGGCCAACCATCCACCACACTATCCTAGTCTTTATACATAGGGGCCAACCATCCACCACACTATCCTACTCTTTATACATAGGGGCATTCATCCACACTATCCTAGTCTTTATTCATAGGGGTCAACCATCCACCACACTATCCTAGTCTTTATTCATAGGGGCCAACCATCCACCACACTATCCTAGTCTTTATTCATAGGGGCCAACCATCCACCACACTATCCTAGTCTTTATTCATAGGGGCCAACCATCCACCACACTATCCTAGTCTTTATTCATAGGGGCCAACCATCCACCACACTATCCTAGTCTTTATTCATAGGGGTCAACCATCCACCACACTATCCTACTCTTTATTCATAGGGGCCAACCATCCACACTATCGTAGTCTTTATACATAGGGGCCAACCATCCACACTATCCTAGTCTTTATTCATAGGGGCCAACCATCCACACTATCCTAGTCTTTATTCATAGGGGCCAACCATCCACACTATCCTAGTCTTTATTCATAGGGGCCAACCATCCACACTATCCTAGTCTTTATTCATAGGGGCCAACCATCCACACTATCCTAGTCTTTATTCATAGGGGCCAACCATCCACACTATCCTAGTCTTTATTCATAGGGGCCAACCATCCACACTATCCTAGTCTTTATTCATAGGGGCATTCATCCACACTATCCTAGTCTTTATTCATAGGGGCCAACCATCCACCACACTATCCTAGTCTTTATTCATAGGGGCCAACCATCCACCACACTATCCTAGTCTTTATTCATAGGGGCCAACCATCCACCACACTACCCTAGTCTTTATACATAGGGGCATTCATCCACACTACCCTAGTCTTTATACACAGGGGCATTCATCCACACTACCCTAGTCTTTATACATAGGGGCCATCCATCCACACTACTCTTTATACATAGGGGCCAACCATCCACACTACCCTAGTCTTTATACATAGGGGCATTCATCCACACTACCCTAGTCTTTATACATAGGGGCATTCATCCCCACTACCCTAGTCTTTATACATAGGGGCCATCCATCCACACTACTCTTTATACATAGGGGCCAACCATCCACACTACCCTAGTCTTTATACATAGGGGCATTCATCCACACTACCCTAGTCTTTATACATAGGGGCATTCATCCACACTACTCTTTATACATAGGGGCCAACCATCCACACTACCCTAGTCTTTATACATAGGGGCCATCCATCCACACTACCCTAGTCTTTATACATAGGGGCCATCCATCCACACTACCCTAGTCTTTATTCATAGGGGCATTCATCCACACTACCCTAGTCTTTATACATAGGGGCCATCCATCCACACTACTCTTTATACATAGGGGCCAACCATCCACACTACCCTAGTCTTTATACATAGGGGCATTCATCCACACGACCATAGTCTTTATACATAGGGGCCAACCATCCACACTACCCTAGTCTTTATACATAGGGGCCATCCATCCACACTACCCTAGTCTTTAAACATTGTGAAGCCATCCAGAAAACATTTACCCTAGTCTTTATACATAGGGGCATTCATCCACACTACTGTTTATACATAGGGGCCAACTATCCACACTACCCTAGTCTTTATACATTGGGGCCAACCATCCACACTACTCTTTATACATAGGGGCCAACCATCCACACTACTCTTTATACATAGGGGCCAACCATCCACACTACCCTAGTCCTTATACATGGGGGCCAACCATCCACACTACCCTAGTCTTTATACATAGGGGCCAACCATCCACACTACTCTTTATACATAGGGGCCAACCATCCACACTACCCTAGTCTTTATACATAGGGGCCAACCATCCACACTACTCTTTATACATAGGGGCCAACCATCCACACTACCCTAGTCTTTATACATAGGGGCCAACCATCCACCCTAGTCTTTATACATAGGGGCCAACCATCCACCCTAGTCTTTATACATAGGGGCCAACCATCCACCCTAGTCTTTATACACAGGGGCCTTTTATATGTCCATACAGTATTTTACTCCGTGTCGGTGGTGTGTGAAAGATGGCTTCATCAGGACGTTATAAATCACTGGGTGTCCACCTTATTCCTCTTTCTCTCTCTGAAATGGCTGAACTGTTCAGATGGGGGGGGGGGGGGGTTGGACTGTAACTGTTCAGATGGGGGGGGGGGGGGGGGTTGGACTGTAACTGTTCAGATGGGGGGGGGGGTGTTGGACTGTAACTGTTCAGATGGGGGGTGGTTGGACTGTAACTGTTCAGATGGGGGGGGGGGGTTGGACTGTAACTGTTCAGATGGGGGGGGTTGGACTGTAACTGTTCAGATGGGGGGTTGGACTGTAACTGTTCAGATGGGGGGGCTGGACTGTAACTGTTCAGATGGGGGGATTGGACTGTAACTGTTCAGATGGGGGGATTGGACTGTAACTGTTCAGATGGGGGGATTGGACTGTAACTGTTCAGATGGGGGGGTTGGACTGTAACTGTTCAGATGGGGGGGGTTGGACTGTAACTGTTCAGATGGGGGGGGGGTTGGACTGTAACTGTTCAGATGGGGGCGGGGTTGGACTGTAACTGTTCAGATGGGGGCGGGGTTGGACTGTAACTGTTCAGATGGGGGGGGGTTGGACTGTAACTGTTCAGATGGGGGGGTTGGACTGTAACTGTTCAGATGGGGGGGTTGGAATGTAACTGTTCAGATGGGGGGGTTGGACTGTAACTGTTCAGATGGGGGGGGGTTGGACTGTAACTGTTCAGATGGGGGCGGGGTTGGACTGTAACTGTTCAGATGGGGGGGGGGGGTTGGACTGTAACTGTTCAGATGGGGGGGGGTTGGACTGTAACTGTTCAGATGGGGGGGGGTTGGACTGTAACTGTTCAGATGGGGGGGTTGGACTGTAACTGTTCAGATGGGGGGGTTGGAATGTAACTGTTCAGATGGGGGGGGGTTGGACTGTAACTGTTCAGATGGGGGGGTTGGACTGTAACTGTTCAGATGGGGGCGGGGTTGGACTGTAACTGTTCAGATGGGGGGGGGTTGGACTGTAACTGTTCAGATGGGGGGGGGGGTTGGACTGTAACTGTTCAGATGGGGGGTTGGACTGTAACTGTTCAGATGGGGGGGGGTTGGAATGTAACTGTTCAGATGGGGGGTTGGACTGTAACTGTTCAGATGGGGGGGGGGGTTGGACTGTAACTGTTCAGATGGGGGGGGGGGGGTTGGACTGTAACTGTTCAGATGGGGGGGTTGGACTGTAACTGTTCAGATGGGGGGGTTGGACTGTAACTGTTCAGATGGGGGTTGGACTGTAACTGTTCAGATGGGGGCTGGACTGTAACTGTTCAGATGGGGGGTTGGACTGTAACTGTTCAGATGGGGGGTTGGACTGTAACTGTTCAGATGGGGGGGGTTGGACTGTAACTTTTCAGATGGGGGGGTTGGACTGTGTCTGCTCAGATGGGGGGGGGTTGGACTGTAACTGTTCAGATGGGGGGGTTGGACTGTAACTGTTCAGATGGGGGGGTTGGACTGTGTCTGCTCAGATGGGGGGTTGGACTGTGTCTGCTCAGATGGGGGGGTTGGACTGTAACTGTTCAGATGGGGGGTTGGACTGTAACTGTTCAGATGGGGGGTTGGACTGTAACTGTTCAGATCGGGGGGGGTTGGACTGTGTCTGCTCAGATGGGGGGGGTTGGACTGTGTCTGCTCAGATGGGGGGGTTGGACTGTAACTGTTCAGATGGGGGTTGGACTGTAACTGTTCAGATGGGGGGGCTGGACTGTAACTGTTCAGATGGGGGTTGGACTGTAACTGTTCAGATGGGGGGGGGGGTTGGACTGTAACTGTTCAGATGGGGGGGGTTGGACTGTAACTTTTCAGATGGGGTGGGGGTTGGACTGTGTCTGCTCAGATGGGGGGGGGTTGGACTGTAACTGTTCAGATGGGGGGGTTGGACTGTAACTGTTCAGATGGGGGGGGGGGGGTTGGACTGTAACTGTTCAGATGGGGGGGTTGGACTGTAACTGTTCAGATCGGGGGGTTGGACTGTGTCTGCTCAGATGGGGGGTTGGACTGTAACTGTTCAGATCGGGGGGGTTGGACTGTGTCTGCTCAGATGGGGGGGCTGTGGTTTTCATTACTAGAGGGCCAAAGTTTCCACTCAGAGAAGCCAGTGGCTTTTCTCATAGACATCAACACGGAGACGTCTTCTTGAGTGTCTTTTCAGTTGTTGTGATAATGACTGTTCATTTCGGCTCACTAGGAGAACCCTGTTTTACTCACAACACTGGTAATCTATGTGGAGAACCCTGTTTTACTCACAACACTGGTAATCTATGTGGAGAACCCTGTTTTACTCACAACACTGGTAATCTATGTGGAGAACCCTGTTTTACTCACAACACTGGTAATCTATGTGGAGAACCCTGTTTTACTCACAACACTGGTAGTCTATGTGGAGAACACTGTTTTACTCACAACACTGGTAATCTATGTGGAGAACCCTGTTTTACTCACAACACTGGTAATCTATGTGGAGAACCCTGTTTTACTCAACCCTGGTAATCTATGTGGAGAACCCTGTTTTACTCACAACACTGGTAATCTATGTGGAGAACCCTGTTTTACTCACAACACTGGTAATCTATGTGGAGAACCCTGTTTTACTCACAACACTGGTAATCTATGTGGAGAACCCTGTTTTACTCACAACACTGGTAATCTATGTGGAGAACACTGTTTTACTCACAACACTGGTAATCTATGTGGAGAACCCTGTTTTACTCACAACACTGGTAATCTATGTGGAGAACCCTGTTTTACTCACAACACTGGTAATCTATGTGGAGAACCCTGTTTTACTCACAACACTGGTAATCTATGTGGAGAACCCTGTTTTACTCACAACACAGGTAATCTATGTGGAGAACCCTGTTTTACTCACAACACTGGTAATCTATGTGGAGAACCCTGTTTTACTCACAACACTGGTAATCGATGTGGAGAAGCCTGTTTTACTCACAACACTGGTAATCTATGTGGAGAACCCTGTTTTACTCAACCCTGGTAATCTATGTGGAGAACCCTGTTTTACTCAACACTGGTAATCTATGTGGAGAACCCTGTTTTACTCAACCCTGGTAATATATGTGGGGAACCCTGTTTTACTCAACACTGGTAATCTATGTGGAGAACCCTGTTTTACTCAACACTGGTAATCTATGTGGAGAACCCTGTTTTACTCAACACTGGTAGTCTATGTGGAGAACCCTGTTTTACTCAACACTGGTAATCTATGTGGAGAACCCTGTTTTACTCAACCCCGGTAATCTATGTGGAGGCAAATAGGAAGGATCACAGGCTATTCATTACAGTACTAAAGCATGGGACAACACTCTTTAAGGGGGTTGTTAAGGGTTTATAACTAGTTGATAGACTTATTAACGAATATCAATCAGTTTTAACATAGTAGTGGAGGACTATGTCTCTATGTTGATAAAAATGGCAAAACTGATCGTAGACCAGCTCTCCTACTCTGAGATGCTTGATACATACAGCCCTAAACTACATTTAAGCAGAGAGCCCAGTTGAGTTCCTCTCCTTGATAGACTCCAGGCCTTCCATTAGGCTTGGTCGCTGGTATTCCGTATATACTGTAACCCGGGGTATTTGGGAATAGCCACAGGATGGTTTTTCTATACCATTTTAAACTAATTTATTTTTATCAAGAAATTATTTGTAGAATTGATACTTTTTTAAGTAAATATCAAATCAAATCAAATCAAATTTATTTATATAGCCCTTCGTACATCAGCTGATATCTCAAAGTGCTGTACAGAAACCCAGCCTAAAACCCCAAACAGCAAACAATGCAGGTGTAAAAGCACAGGTGTAAATACCAACTTGTGCAGAGTACGTTAGGAGACGAAGCAGAATCCGTTCTTCATTTCACCTCTTACTTTTCATAATGTATCATAGTTCCCCAGGACAGTGGTTCCTGTCACGTGTTTGTTTTGTAAATAGCACGACGGGAGGAAGTGGGAACAGGGGAGTACAGCTGTGTGTTGACGGGGATCGTGTTTAAATTGAAAGTCAGTGTTATTTTGCTTCAATAGAGTGATCAGGGACTGTACAACTATAGTTTTCCTTCACAGAAAACACATTTAGTGCAACACATTCAACATAAAAAAAGCTTCCTTTTCATCAGATAACAGAAGTACGACGCTATTTGGCTGGCAGCCACACAAGTAAATACAATGAAAAAGCAAGGTCTTTTTTTGCAAAATTATGTATGGCCATCATATTTATAATGTCTATCATAGAAAGAATGTAGCCAGCTACATTTCCTAATGTTTTGCTTAAAGTTAATCTGCCATTTTACGCCCAGAAAAGTAGAGAGAAAAAGCGGGCTGGCTACGCCCAGAAAAGTAGAGAGAAAAAGCAGGCTGGCTACGCCCAGAAAAGTAGAGAGAAAAAGCAGGCCCAGAAAAGTAGAGAGAAAAGCAGGCTGGCTACACCCAGAAAAAAGAGAGAAAAGCAGGCTGGCTACACCCAGAAAAGTAGAGAGAAAAAGCAGGCTGGCTACGCCCAGAAAAGTAGAGAGAAAAAGCAGGCTGGCTACGCCCAGAAAAGTAGAGAGAAAAAGCAGGCTGGCTACGCCCAGATAAGTAGAGAGAAAAGTAGGCTGGCTACACCCTGAAAAGTAGAGAGAAAAGCAGGCTGGCTACACCCAGAAAAGTAGAGAGAAAAAGCAGGCTGGCTACACCCAGAAAAGTAAGAGAGAAAAAGCAGGCTGGCTACGCCCAGAAAAGTAGAGAGAAAAAGCAGGCTGGCTACGCCCAGAAAAGTAGAATAAAGCAGGCTGGCTACACCCAGATAAGTAGAGAGAAAAGTAGGCTGGCTACACCCTGAAAAGTAGAGAGAAAAGCAGGCTGGCTACACCCAGAAAAGCAGGCTGGCTACACCCAGAAAAGCAGGCTGGCTACACCCAGAAATGCAGGCTGGCTACACCCAGAAAAGTAGAGAGACAAGCTGGCTGGCTATGCCCAGAAAAGTAGAGAGAAAAGCAGGCTGGCTACACCCAGAAAAGTAGAGAGAAAAGCAGGCTGGCTACACCCAGAAATGCAGGCTGGCTACACCCAGAAAAGTAGAGAGAAAAGCAGGCTGGCTACACCCAGAAAAGCAGGCTGGCTACACCCAGAAAAGCAGGCTGGCTACACCCAGAAAAGCAGGCTGGCTACACCCAGAAATGCAGGCTGGCTACACCCAGAAATGTAGAGAGAAAAGCAGGCTGGCTATGCCCAGAAAAGTAGAGAGAAAGCTGATGGAATGGCCATTCGTGAATTCTCATCTGAGTTTAGAAGTGCAACAGAAGCTCAAAATAGGTCTAAACCCGATCAGAAATGACAAGAAGCTAAGTTAGATCTGTGACATTTATTTTGTGTTTAATCTTTTTTTCTGCATGAAAAATGGAGAACTGTGTTTACCTTGCTAGTTTTCTTAGTAGGTGGCTAAATTAATAAGGAATCAGGGCATCAAATAAATTAGCTTTCTGCCGTGTTTGAGAAGTCAAAGCCCTTTGGATGAGTTACAGTGCATACGGAAAGTATTCAGACCCCTTGACTTCTTCCACATTTTGTTTCGTTACAGCCTTATTCTAAAATGGATTACCCACAATACCCCATAATGACAAAGACAGGTTTTTAGAAGCTTTTGCAAATGTATTTAAAAAATATTTTAAAAACTTTATATGACAATTGCATAAGAATTAAGACCCTTTACTCAGTAGTTTGTTGAAGTATCTTTTGGCAGTGACTTTTGCCTTGAGTCTTCTTGGGTATGACGCTACAAGTTTGGCACACCTGCATTTGGGGAGTTTCTCTCATTCTTCTTTGCAGATTCTCTCAATCTCTGTCAGGTTGAATGGGGAGAGTCGCTGCACAGCTATTTTCAGGTCTCTGCAGAGATGTTCGATCGGGTTCAAATCAGGGTTCTGGCTGGGCCACTCAAGGACATTGAGAGACTTGTCCCGAAGCCACTCCTGCATTGTCTTGGCTGTGTGCTTAGGGTCGTTGTCCAGTTGGAAGGTAAACCTTCACCCCAGTCTGAGGTCCTGAGTGCTCTGGAGCAGGTTTTCCTAAAGGATCTCTCTGTACTTTGTTCCGTTCATCTTTCCCTTCATCCTGACTAGTCTCCCAGTCCCTGCTGCTGAAAAACATCTCCACAGCATGATGCTGCCACCACCATGCTTCACTGTAGAGACGGTGCCAGGTTTCCTCCAGGCGCGACGCTTGGCATTCAGGCCAAGAGTTCAATCTTGATTTCATCAGACCAGAGAATCTTGTTTCTCATGGTCTAAGAGTCCTTTAGGTGCCTTTTGGCAAACTCCAAGCGGGCTGTCATGTGCCTTTTTACTGAGGAGTGGCTTCCGTCTGCCTATTCTACCATAAAGGCCTGATTGGTGGAGTGCCGCAGAGATGGTTGTCCTTCTGGAAAGTTCTCCCATCTCCACAGAGGAACTCTGGAGCTCTTTCAGGGTGACCATCGGGTTCTTGGTCACTTCCCTGGCCAAGGCCGTTCTCCCCCGATTGGTCAGTTTGGCCGGGTGGCCAGCTCTAGGAAGAGTCTTGGTGGTTCCAAGGCTCTCTCTCTGGTGGGTCCTGTCTGCAGAGGGAGAGGCGCTCCTCTTGGGCCTCTGGGTCGTGGGTGGAACAGCCAACATGGGCCTCTTTAACTTCTCAGGAACAGGAGGCTTGCTCTGTGGATAGGAGCACAGTCAAACAACACACTAACCCTATGGTCTCAAATCCCACCCTATTCCCCATACTGTAGTACACTACTTTTGCCCCAAAGGTTGCTGGATCGAATCCCACCCTATTTACTACTTTTGCCCCAAAGGTTGCTGGATCGAATCCCCGAGCTTACAAGGTAAAAATATTTCGTTCTGCCCCTGAGCAAGGCAGTTAAGAATTACGTAGGCCACTGTGTTCTTGGGGACCTTCAATGCCGCAGAAATGTTTTGGTATTCTTCCCCAGATCTGTGCCTCGACACAATCCTATCTCGGCGCTCAACAGACAATTCCTTCAACCTCATGGCTTGGTTTTTGCCCTGACATGCACTGTCAACTGTGGGACCTTATATAGACAGGTGTGTAGCTTTCCAAATCATGTCCAATCAATTGAATTTACCACAGGTGGACTCGAATCAAGTTGTAGAATCATCTCAAGGATGATCAATGGATTTTTTGGGGGGGGGGGGGGGGGGGGGTTGGTGTACTAAGCCGGTACTACCATAAATCCAGTGGTGAGAGCAGTGGGACGATATGGACATCTGGATACCACACAACCATAATTTCCATGTAATTTCAGCAAGCCATGACACACACCATCTCAGATTTCTCTGCAATAGTTTCTGTAGTTTAAAAACAGATAAGCTAAGAATTCCTGCAACATTATTTAGTTGAAAGACAATTTGGAAGTCTGACAAATTGAGCTAATTGATTGCACCCAAATTGTCCATTTCAATTTTAAAGGATTCATATAATATTACAAAATATATATAGTACCCAATGTCCAAACCTAACAAACAAGGATTCAGATGTGAGAAATCCAAATTAATGGTCAAAAGCCACCCACGGACCCCCCCAAACCCTACACCAAGCCTAACCCAATGACCAGTTTATAGTAACAGCAGGAACACCACCATCTAGTGGTCAGAACCTGGACCCCCCAAACCCCACACCAAGCCTACCCCAACGACCAGTTTATAGTAACAGCAGGAACACCTCCATCTAGTGGTCAGAACCTGGTAATATCAGGAACCATCTAGTGGTCAGAACCTGGTAATAATCAGGAACAGCACCATCTAGTTGTTGGGGTGGTGGTGTGGACTGATACTGTATACTGGTTGGTGGTGTGGACTGATACTGTATACTGGTTGGTGGTGTGGACTGATACTGTATACTGGTTGGTGGTGTGGACTGATACTGTATACTGGTTGGTGGGATGGACTGATACTGTATACTGGTTGGTGGTGTGGACTGATACTGTATACTGGTTGGTGGTGTGGACTGATACAGTATACTGGTTGGTGGGGTGGACTGATACAGTATACTGGTTGGTGGGGTGGTGTTGTGGACTGATACTGTATACTGGTTGGTGGGGTGGACTGATACAGTTTACTGGTTGATGGGGTGGTGTTGTGGACTGATACAGTATACTGGTTGGTGGGGTGGTGTTGTGGACTGATACTGTATACTGGTTGGTGGGGTGGACTGATACTGTATACTGGTTGGTGGGGTGGACTGATACAGTATACTGGTTGGTGGGGTGGGCTGATACTGTATACTGGTTGGTGGGGTGGTGGTGTGGGCTGATACTGTATACTGGTTGGTGGGGTGGACTGATACTGTATACTGGTTGGTGGGGTGGACTGATACTGTATACTGGTTGATGTGTCATCTTAATCATTGTTAATAGGTTTCTTCCCAATCTGATGTTGTGTACATTACTTAATACATATTCACCCTATTCCCTATATAGTTCACTTCTTTTGTCCAGGCCGCACCCTATTCCCTATATAGTTCACTTCTTTTGTCCAGGCCGCACCCTATTCCCTATATAGTTCACTTCTTTTGTCCAGGCCGCACCCTATTCCCTATATAGTTCACTTCTTTTGTCCAGGCCGCACCCTATTCCCTATATAGTTCACTTCTTTTGTCCAGGCCGCACCCTATTCCCTATATAGTTCACTTCTTTTGTCCAGGCCGCACCCTATTCCCTATATAGTTCACTTCTTTTGTCCAGGCCGCACCCTATTCCCTATAAAGTTCACTTCTTTTGTCCAGGCCGCATCCCTATTCCCTATAAAGTGCACTACTTTTGTCCAGGCCGTATCCCTATTCTTTATATAGTGCACTACTTTCACCAGAGTCCCATCGCTACAATTTCAGACACAGCCAGCCATAGCCCTGGTCTAAAGTAGTGCACTAAATAGGGAATAGGGTGCCATTGAAGCCCCAGTGTTCCTCCACAGTGAGGCCAGAGTGCTGGCTGAGCCCTTCGGACGGTTGTTAAGACGAAGGTTGGTGTGTATTCTCTCTGTTTCTTTTGAAAGTGGACACCTTCCAAACAGTGTAACATTTCAGCCAGGCCAAGGTGTGCCGGCCCGGCTAATCTGGCTCACTTTATCTGTTTGTAGTAGCGCACGGCAGCTGTTTCCTTGAGTAACGATACATTCAGAAGGAAGTACATAAGTATCTGGTTTAAATAATACAATGAATCAGTAGTCATTGTGTTGTTAGGTGTTCTGGAACTGTGTTACAGAATTGACATTATAGAATGTTTATGTTCTAGAATGTCTAGGTTCTAGAATATAACTAGTATTCATGATCTACAGCTTGATGAGTGCTTCCCTCTTATCAGTCTGGCTTCATTTACATTCAAGCCACTTGACTTTGATAGGCCTACTTCATACACTGTGTTCTGATTTGGTGGCAGGCCAAACTCACCATTGATTCCAGGAAAGGAAGCAGGGAATCCATTGTTAGGCCACATTTATAAACTGGAGGGTTCGAGCCCTGAATGCTGATTGGCTGACAGCCGTGGTATATCAGCCCATATACCATGGGTATGACAACATATCTTTTTACTGCTCTAATTATGTTGGTAACCAGTTTATAATGGCAATAAGGCACCTCGGGGGTTTGTGGTATATGACCAATATACCATGGCTAAGGGCTGTGTTCAGGCACTCCACGATGCGTCGTGCTTTTGAACAGTCCTTGGCTGTGTTATATTGGCCATATACCCCACCCCCTCGGGCATTATTGCTTAATTAGACCACATTAGGAAAGGGAGCAGGGGATCCATTGGTAGACCACATTAGGAAAGGAAGCAGGGGATCCATTGTTAGACCACATTAGGAAAGGAAGCAGGGGATCCATTGGTAGACCACATTAGGAAAGGAAGCAGGGGATCCATTGGTAGACCACATTAGGAAAGGAAAGGAAGCAGGGGATCCATTGTTAGACCACATTAGGAAAGGAAAGGAAGCAGGGGATCCATTGGTAGACCACATTAGGAAAGGAAAGGAAGCAGGGGATCCATTGTTAGACCACATTAGGAAAGGAAAGGAAGCAGGGGATCCATTGTTAGACCACATTAGGAAAGGAAAGGGAGCAGGGGATCCATTGTTAGACCACATTAGGAAAGGAAAGGGAGCAGGGGATCCATTGTTAGACCACATTAGGAAAGGGAGCAGGGGATCCATTGTTAGACCACATTAGGAAAGGAAGCAGGGGATCCATTGGTAGACCACATTAGGAAAGGAAGCAGGGGATCCATTGTTAGACCACATTAGGAAAGGGAGCAGGAGATCCATTGTTAGACCACATTAGGAAAGGAAAGGAAGCAGGGGATCCATTGGTAGACCACATTAGGAAAGGAAGCAGGGGATCCATTGGTAGACCACATTAGGAAAGGAAGCAGGGGATCCATTGTTAGACCACATTAGGAAAGGGAGCAGGAGATCCATTGTTAGACCACATTAGGAAAGGAAAGGAAGCAGGGGATCCATTGGTAGACCACATTAGGAAAGGAAGCAGGGGATCCATTGTTAGACCACATTAGGAAAGGAAGCAGGGGATCCATTGGTAGACCACATTAGGAAAGGAAGCAGGATACACAGCACTGCTCGAGAGAAAGACTGCTGTGTGTCTAGCGTGCCGTCCCTGTCACAGCGTGCCGTCCCTGTTATAGCGTGCCGTCCCTGTTACAGCGTGCCGTCCCTGTTACAGCGTGCCGTCCCTGTTACAGCGTGCCGTCCCTGTTATAGCGTGCCGTGTGTTACAGCGTGCCGTCCCTGTTATAGCGTGCCGTGTGTTACAGCGTGCCGTCCCTGTTACAGCGTGCCGTGTGTTACAGCGTGCCGTCCCTGTTATAGCGTGCCGTGTGTTACAGCGTGCCGTCCCTGTTATAGCGTGCCATGTGTTACAGCGTACCGTCCCTGTTACAGCGTACACCCCCTGGACAGGACAGGACACTAGTCTATCTCCTGTTTCTGTAGTGAGACAGCTTGATGTACCAGGACACCCCCTGGACAGGACACTAGTCTATATCCTGTTTCTGCAGTGAGACAGCTTGATGTACCAGTACACCCCCTGGACAGGACACTAGTCTATATCCTGTTTCTGTAGTGAGACAGCTTGATGTACCAGTACACCCCCTGGACAGGACACTAGTCTATATCCTGTTTCTGTAGTGAGACAGCTTGATCTACAGTACACCCCCTGGACAGGACACTAGTCTATATCCTGTTTCTGTAGTGAGACAGCTTGATGTACAGTACACCCCCTGGACAGGACACTAGTCTATATCCTGTTTCTGTAGTGAGACAGCTTGATCTACAGTACACCCCCTGGACAGGACACTAGTCTATATCCTGTTTCTGTAGTGAGACAGCTTGATGTACAGTACACCCCCTGGACAGGACACTTGTCTATATCCTGTTTCTGTAGATGGTAGAGAGGACAGTATATACATATGAGATGAGTAATGTAGGGTATGTAAACAAGATGCAGTAGATGGTAGAGAGGACAGTATATACATATGAGATGAGTAATGTAGGGTATGTAAACAAGATGCAGTAGATGGTAGAGAGGACAGTATATACATATGAGATGAGTAATGTAGGGTATGTAAACAAGATGCAGTAGATGGTAGAGAGGACAGTATATACATATGAGATGAGTAATGTAGGGTATGTAAACAAGATGCAGTAGATGGTAGAGAGGACAGTATATACATATGAGATGAGTAATGTAGGGTATGTAAACAAGATGCAGTAGATGGTAGAGAGGACAGTATATACATATGAGATGAGTAATGTAGGGTATGTAAACAAGATGCAGTAGATGGTATAGAGTACAGTATATACATATGAGATGAGTAATGTAGGGTATGTAAACAAGATGCAGTAGATGGTATAGAGGACAGTATATACATATGAGATGAGTAATGTAGGGTATGTAAACAACAAGATGCAGTAGATGGTATAGAGGACAGTATATACATATGAGATGAGTAATGTAGGGTATGTAAACAAGATGCAGTAGATGGTAGAGAGGACAGTATATACATATGAGATGAGTAATGTAGGGTATGTAAACAAGATGCAGTAGATGGTATAGAGTACAGTATATACATATGAGATGAGTAATGTAGGGTATGTAAACAAGATGCAGTAGATGGTAGAGAGGACAGTATATACATATGAGATGAGTAATGTAGGGTATGTAAACAAGATGCAGTAGATGGTATAGAGTACAGTATATACATATGAGATGAGTAATGTAGGGTATGTAAACAAGATGCAGTAGATGGTTTAGAGGACAGTATATACATATGAGATGAGTAATGTAGGGTATGTAAACAAGATGCAGTAGATGGTTTAGAGGACAGTATATACATATGAGATGAGTAATGTAGGGTATGTAAACAAGATGCAGTAGATGGTATAGAGTACAGTATATACATATGAGATGAGTAATGTAGGGTATGCAAATATTATATAAAGTGCCATTGTTTAAAGTGGCTAGTGATACATTCATTACATCAATTTTTCATTAGTAAAGTGGCTAGAGATGAGTCAGGATGAAGGCTTGGTAAGGAGACAACTAGGGTTATTGGTAGGGCTGTGAGACAACTAGGGTTATTGGTAGGGCTGTGAGACAACTAGGGTTATTGGTAGGGCTGTGAGACAACAAGGGTTATTGGTAGGGCTGTGAGACAACTAGGGTTATTGGTAGGGCTGTGAGACAATAATAATAATAATAATATATGCCATTTAGCAGACGCTTTTATCCAAAGCGACTTACAGTCATGCGTGCATACATTCTGAGACAACGTATGGGTGGTCCCGGGGATCGAACCCACTAGATGGTGGGGCCCTGGCTGTTAGGGTTATTGGTAGGGCGCCATGCTAGGGTTATTGGTACCAACTGAGCTACACAGGAGCTCAACTAGGGTTATTGGTGGGGCTGTGAGACAACTAGGGTTATTGGTAGGGCTGTGAGACAACTAGGGTTATTGGTAGGGCTGTGAGACAACTAGGGTTATTGGTAGGGCTGTGAAACAACTAGGGTTTTTGGTAGGGCTGTGAAACAACTAGGGTTATTGGTAGGGCTGTGAAGACAACTAGGGTTATTGGTAGGGGGGCTGTGAGACAACTAGGGTTATTGGTGGGGCTGTGAGACAACTAGGGTTATTGGTGGGGCTGTGAGACAACTAGGGTTATTGGTAGGGCTGTGAGACAACTAGGGTTTTTGGTAGGGCTGTGAAACAACTAGGGTTTTTGGTAGGGCTGTGAGACAACTAGGGTTATTGGTGGGGCTGTGAGACAACTAGGGTTATTGGTGGGGCTGTGAGACAACTAGGGTTATTGGTGGGGCTGTGAGACAACTAGGGTTATTGGTGGGGCTGTGAGACAACTAGGGTTATTGGTGGGGCTGTGAGACAACTAGGGTTATTGGTGGGGCTGTGAGACAACTAGGGTTATTGGTAGGGCTGTGAGACAACTAGGGTTATTGGTAGGGCTGTGAGACAACTAGGGTTATTGGTGGGGCTGTGAGACAACTAGGGTTATTGGTGGGGCTGTGAGACAACTAGGGTTATTGGTAGGGCTGTGAGACAACTAGGGTTATTGGTAGGGCTGTGAGACAACTAGGGTTATTGGTAGGGCTGTGAGACAACTAGGGTTATTGGTGGGGCTGTGAGACAACTAGGGTTATTGGTAGGGCTGTGAGACAACTAGGGTTATTGGTGGGGCTGTGAGACAACTAGGGTTATTGGTAGGGCTGTGAGACAACTAGGGTTATTGGTGGGGCTGTGAGACAACTAGGGATATTGGTAGGGCTGTGAAACAACTAGGGTTATTGGTAGGGCTGTGAGACAACTAGGGTTATTGGTAGGGCTGTGAGACAACTAGGGTTATTGGTGGGGCTGTGAAACAACTAGGGTTATTGGTAGGGCTGTGAGACAACTAGGGTTATTGGTAGGGCTGTGACTAATTGAATAATGTGTACCTGACCGTTATGACTGACGACTGTCATTAAAATAAAAACAACGCTCAAAATGATTGAAATATGGCCCACATTCATTAAGATTTGAGTATCATGAATTG